>NC_041214.2:104107386-104108359 GCF_002837175.3 Physeter macrocephalus | reverse complement strand
CTTCTCTGATTGCTGTGGCTAAAACTTCCAAAACTATGTTGAATAATAGTGGTGAGAGTGGACAACCTTGTCTTGTTGCTGATCTTAGAGGAAACGGTTTCAGTTTTTCACCATTGAGAACAATGCTGGCTGTGGGTTTGTCATATATGACCTTTATTATGTTGAGGCAAGTTCCCTCTATGCCTACTTTCTGGAGGGTTTTTATCATAAATTGGTGTTGAATTTTCTTGAAAGCTTTTTCTGAATTTGTTGAGATGATCATGTGGTTTTTATCCTTCAATTTGTTGATAAGTTGTATCACATTGATTGATTTGCATATATTGAAGAATCCTTGCATTCCTGGGATAAACTCCACTTGATCATGGTGTATGATCCCCTTAATGTGCTGTTGGATTCTGTTTGCTAGTATTTTGTTGAAGATTTTTGCATCTATGTTCATCAGTTATATTGGCCTGTAGTTTTCTTTATTTGTGACACCTTTCTCTGGTTTTGGTATTAGGGTGATGGTGGCCTCGCAAAATGAGTTTGGGAGTATTCCTCCCTCTGTTATATTTTGGAAGCGGTTGAGAAGGATAGGTGTTAGATCTTCTCTAAATATTTGATAGAATTTGCCTGTGAAACCATCTGGTCCTGGACTTTTGTTTGTTGCAAGATTTTTATTCACAGTCTCAATTTCAGTGCTTGTGATTGGTCTGTTTATATTTTCTATTTCTTCCTGGTTCAGTCTCAGAAGGTTGTGCTTTTCTAAGAATTTGTCCATTTCTTCCAGGTTGTCCATTTTATTGACATATAGTTGCTTGTAGTAATCTCTCATGATCCTTGTATTTCTGAAGTGTCAATTGTTACTTCTCCTTTTTCATTACTAATTCTATTTATTTGAGTCTTCTCCCTTTTTTTTTTGATAAGTCTGGCTACTGGTTTATCAATTTTATTTATCTTCTCAAAGAACCAGCTTTTAGTTTTATTGATCTTT
>NC_041214.2:104060273-104106708 GCF_002837175.3 Physeter macrocephalus | reverse complement strand
ATTGCCATTAGTTTCTAGGTATTTTTTGATTTCCTCTTTTATTTCTTCCATGATATCTTGGTTATTTAGTAGTGTATTGTTTCCTCTATGTGTTTGTATTTTTTACATATTCTTTTTCTGTAATTGCCATTAGTTTCTAGGTATTTTTTGATTTCCTCTTTTATTTCTTCCATGATATCTTGGTTATTTAGTAGTGTATTGTTTCCTCTATGTGTTTGTATTTTTTACATATTCTTTTTCTGTAATTGATATCTAGTCTTATAGCATTGTGGCCAGACAAGATACTTGATATGATTTCAATTTTCTTAAATTTACCCAGGCTTGCTTTGTGACCCAAGATATGACCTATCCTGGAGAATGTTCCATGAGCACTTGAGAAGAAAGTGTATTCTGTTGTTATGGAAGGAATGTCCTATAAATAGCAATTAAGCCCATCTTGTTTAATGTATCATTTAAAGCTTGTATTTCCTTATTTATTTTCATTTTGGATGATCTGTCCATTGGTGAAAGTGGGGTGTTAAAGTCCCCTACTATGATTGTGTTACTGTCGATTTCCCCTTTTATGTTTGTTAGCATTTGCCTTAAGAGTCCTTCTTTTGTAGACAGCATATATACGGGTCTTGTTTTTGTATCCATTCAGCCAGTCTATGTCTTTTGGTTGGAGCACTTAATCCATGTACATTTAAGGTAGTTATCAATATGCTTGTTCCTATTACCGTTTTCTTAATTGTTTTGGGTTTGTTATTGTAGGTCTTTTCCTTCTCTGTGTTTCCTGCCTAGAGAAGTTCCTTTAGCATTTTTTGTAAAGCTGGTTTGGTGATGCTGAATTCTCTTAGCTTTTGCCTGTCTGTAAGGGTTTTAATTGCTCCATCGAATCTGAATGAGATCCTTGCTGGGTAGAGTAATCTTGGTTGTAGAATTTTCCCTTTCATCACTTTAAATATGTCCTGACACTGCTTTCTGGCTTGCAGAGCTTCTGCTGAAAGATCAGCTGTTTACCTTATGGGGATTCCCTTGTATGTTATTTGTTGTTTTTCCCTTGCTGCTTTAATATTTTTTCTTTGTATTTAATTTTTGATAGTTTGATTAATATGTGTCTTGGCATGTTTCTCCTTAGGTTTATCTTGTATGGGACTCTCTGTGCTTCCTGGACTTGATTGACTATTTTCTTTCCCATATGAAGGAAGTTTTTAACTATAATCTCTTCAAATATTTTCTCAGAACCTTTCTTTTTTCTCTTCTTCTTCTGGGACCCCTATAATTCGAATGCTGGTGCATTCAGTGTTGTCCCAGAGGTATCTGAGACTGTCCTCAAATATTTTTATTCTTTTTTCTTTAATCAGCTCTGTGGTAGTTATTTCCACTATTTTATATTCCAGGTCACTTATCCATTTTTCTGCCTCAGTTATTCTGCTATTCTTTTCTTGTAGAGAATTTTAAATTCATTTTATTGTGTTGTTCATCATTGTCTGTTTGCTCTTTAGTTCTTCTAGGTCTTTGTTAAACATTTCTTCTATTTTGTCCATTCTATTTCCAAGATTTTGGATCATCTTTACTATCATTATTCTGAATTCTTTTTCAGGTAGACTGCCTATTTCCTCTTCATTTGTTTGGTCTGGTGGGTTTATACCTTGCTCCTTCATCTGCTGTGTGTTTCTCTGTCTTCTCATTTTGCTTAACTTATTGTGTTTAGTGTTTCCTTTTTGCTGGCTGCAGGTTTGTAGTTCCTGTTGTTTTTGGTGTCTGCCCCCAGTGGGTAAGGTTGGTTCAGTGTGTTTTGTAGGCTTCCTGTTGGAGGGGACTGGTGCCTGTGTTCTGGTGGTTGAGACTGGATCTTGTCTTTCTGGTGTGCAGGACCGTCTCCGGTGGTGTGTTTTGCAGTGTCTGTGACCTTATTATGATTTTAGGCAGCATCTCTGGTAATGGGTGGGGTTGTGTTCCTGTCTTGCTAGTTGTTTGGCATAGGGTGTCCAGCACTGTAGCTTGCTGGTTGTTGAGTGAAGCTGGGTTTTAGAATTGAGATAGAGATCTCTGTGAGAGCTTTCGCCGTTTGGTATTACGTGGGGCTGGGAGGTCTCTTGTGGACCAACGTCCTGAACTCGGCTCTCCCACCTCAGAGGCCCATGCCTGACAGCTGGCCAGAGCACTAAGACCCTGTCAACCACTCAGCTCAGAAGAAAATGGAGAAAAAAAGAGAAAGAATGAAAGAAAAAATAATAAAATTAAAAAAAAATATTAAAAATAAAAATGTAATAAAAACAGAGAAAGAAAGAACAACCAAACCAAAAAACAAATCCAGCAATGATAACAAGAGCTGAAAGTTATACAAAATGAACATAAATAAGGACAGACAGAACACTAGGACATATGGTAAAAGCAGGGCTATATAGACAAAATCACACAAAGAAGCATATACATACACACAAAAAGAGAAAAAGGAAAAAAATATATATATATTAAAAAGAATAGGAAGCGAGCAGCCAAATCAATAAACAAATCTACCAATGATAATAAGCTCTAAATACTAAACTAAAATAAACATAAAACCAGAAACAAATTAGATCCAGAAAGCAAACCCCAAGTCTACAGTTGCTCCCAAAGTCTACTGCCTCAATTTTGGGATGATTCCTTGTCTATTCAGGTATCCCACAGTTGCAGGGTACATCAAGGTGATTGTGGAGATTTAATCCACTGCTCATGAGGCTACTGCCAGCTATTGCTCTTTCTCTTCTTTGTTCGCACAGCTCCTGGGGTTCAGCTTTGGACTTGACCCCGCCTCTGTGTGTAGGTTGCCTGAGGGCATCTGTTCTTTGCTCAGACAGGATGGGGTTAAAGGAGCAGCTGATTCGGGGGCTCTGGCTCACTCAGGCCAGGGGAGGGAGGGGTATGGTATGCGGGGTGAGCCTGTGGCGGCAGAGGCTGGCGTGATGTTGCACCAGCCTGAGGCGCGCCGTGCATTCTCTCGGGAAGTTGTTCCTGGATCACGGGACCCTGGCAGTGGCAGGCTGCACAGGCTCCTGGGAGGGGTGGTGTGGATAGTGACGTGTGCTTGCACACAGGCTTCCTGATGGCTGCATCAGCAGCCTTGGCCTCTCATGCCCGTCTCTGGTGTCTGCGCTGATAGCTGAGGCTCACGCCCGTCTCTGGAGCTCGTTTAGGCAGTGCTCTTAATCCCCTCTCCTTGCGCACTCTGAAACAATGGTCTCTTGCCTCTTCTGCAGGTCCAGACTTTTTCCTGGACTCCCTCCCTGCTAGCTGTGGTGCACTAGCCCCCTTCAAGCTGTGTTCACACAGCCAATCCCAGTCCTCTCCCTGGGATCTGACCTCCGAAGCCAGAGCCTCAGCTCCCAGCCCCCGCCCACCCCGGCGGGTGAGCAGACAAGCCTCTCGGGCTGGTGACTGCTGGTCGGCACTGATCCTCTGTGCGGGAATCTCTCAGCTTTGCCCTCCACACCCCTGTTGCTGCGCTCTCCTCCATGGTTCTGAAGTTTCCCCGCTGCCCACACCCTGTCTCTGCCAGTGAAGGGACTTCCTAGTGTGTGGAATCTTTTCCTCCCTCACAGCTCCCTACCAGAGGGGCAGATCCTGTCCCTATTCTTTTGTCTCTGTTTTTCCTTTTTTCTTTTGCCCTACGCAGGTACGTGGGGAGTTTCTTGCCGTTTGGGAAGTCTGAGGTCTTCTGCCAGCGTTCAGTATGTGTCCTGTAGGGATTGTTCCACATGTATATATATATGTATATATATGTGTATATATACATATGTATATATATATATATATATATATACATATGCGGTACGCGGGCCTCTCACTGTTGTGGCTTCTCCCATTGCGGAGCACAGGCTCCGGACGCGCAGGCTCAGTGGCCATGGCTGACGGGCCCAGCCGCTCTGCGGCATGTGGGATCTTCCCGGACCAGGGCATGAACCTGTGTCCCCTGCATCAGCAGGCAGACTCTCAACCACTGTGCCACCAGGGAAGCCCCCTGTAGATATATTTTTGATGTATTTGTGGGAAGGAAGGTCATCTCCACGTCTTACTCCTCCGCCATCTTTAAGGTCCCTCCCAAAGTAGTTTTTTGACTATTATGTTCCATCTTGATAATGTTTCTCTCATATTTCTCTGGCACATATGATATATCCTTTGCTGTTGTCAATGTGTCATAGCATTTCCCTACTTATTTACCTTGCTTTGTTCTAAACCAACTGTATGAAGTAAATATAACTTCATGATGATACTTTTCTAGCACCATAATCTGCCATGGGAGTAGAAAACACCAGGTAAACAGAATTTAATTTTCTGAAGTGTTTTTGTTAGACTTTGTGGAAATTCAGATTTGCATTTTCTTTCATTTTCCACTGAGTTCTGTGCTGACAAGATAAGTGATCCTTTCTGGGCACTGAAGTTTATCTAAACCATGGGAGTTCCCTGGTTTATGAAAACCGGTATAAGAAAATCTACATGCAAAAAAGAAGTTGAAGGATTTCTTTTTCAAAAGTGATTTTTAGTTTACTGAATGGATTTGCCAAGGGATTGTTTCCAAAAACCAGCTCTAAAAGTACATCTGCTTATTTTACACATCATTAACTATTTGTCAGAGAAAACAGGGCAGAGAAAATTAAAGAATTAGGAATCCACTGCCAATTATAGAGCAATTAAAAAATGAGAACCCTTTTATTTGATGTCATAGTGGAAATAAACATAAAAACGTGCTTGACACACCTAATGACAGAAAAGTCAGCTTGAGAACGTGACATTCTTGTTATCCATTTAGTCACTGGCTATCCTGAGCTGGGCCCTGTTTGAAGGACACAGAAGTTGTTATTGTTTAACTAAGATTTTTGTTCTCAAAGGATTTATAGTGTAGTGAGGAGGATCAAATCCATGAATGCTGACATAGTGGAGAGTGAACTGCTTTGGAAATGAGATTCGATAGTATAGTTAGAGATTCTTGGTTAATCACAAAAATCTTCTAGAAAACAGCTTTTGATTTGTGGCCTAACTATTGAAGGGAGGTATCTCCAATCCTACAGAACAAACTGACAACTTAGTGAGATAAGGCAAGCATGCAGTTTGGCATCTGGGAACTAGATTTGTCTCTTAACTAGCCATGTGCTTTAGAGGAAGACACTTAACTTCTCCGAGCTGCACTTTTTCTCATCTTAAAACAAGACTAATAATCTTCACCTACTTCATAGCACTGTTGGGGAGCCAAATAAGATACAGTTGGAAAGAGCTTAACACAGTCCTCAGTGCAATTTCCCTGACTTTGAGAATTTGGCGGTATTCTCAGTCTTCACATATAAAATGTATCAAGCTTCCTCCACACCTGCCCCTGAGTTGGAGCATCTGGTCCAGGTAAGTGGAAAATCAGCCAGAAGTAGAAAGGTGAGACTGGGGAGGCTGGGAGGAAAGCCCTGGAGAACATGATTGATGCTAATGAAGAGCAGCCTGTGGGTTGGGGCTGCTCAGGTTAGAGGCACTAAATGTGGCTAAATCAGGACTGGAAATGTGAAAAAATTTCAGCAAGAAGTAGAGGGGAAAAAAATTGAAAACAAAGGTTAAAATGAAAAAGGATCTAAACAGAGAGACAGAGAACTCCTTTGATGAATGGTAATTTTCTTGCAAACAGAGATCAATGTTCTGCAATTTAAAATTGGTTTGGGGAATTCCCTAGTGGTCCAATGGTTGGACCCTGTGCTCTCACTGCCCAGGGCCCAGGTTCAATGCCTGGTAGGGGAACTAAGATCCCGCAAATCGTGGGGTGCAGCTTAAAGAAGTAAATGAATGAATGAATGAATGAATAAATAAATAAAATTGATTTGTAATTATTTAATGAAGGTATAAGTGGGAAATCCCTGTTTCTTGTGTACCAGCCATGGGTTTTCTGCACAGATGTGTCCAGACACTGACCACTGGCAAAATGAGTTAGGAACAGGGATTGCGTGTGACTTTCCCATGTCCACTGTGCTTATCAGTGCCTGCCCTGAATTTAAAAGAGATGATGGGGCTTCCCTGGTGGTGCAGTAGTTAAGGATTCGCCTGCCAATGCACGGGACACAGTTTCGAGCCCTGGTCCAGTAAGACCCCACATGCCACCGAGCAGCTAAGCCTGTGCACCACAACTACTGAAGCCTGTGCGCCTAGAGCCCGTGCTTTGCAACAAAAGAAGCCACCGCGATGAGACCCCCACACACCGCAACGAAGAGTAGCCCCCGCTCACTGCAACCGGAGAAAAGCCTGTGCGCAGCAATGAAGACCCAACACAGCCAAAAATAAAATAAATAAAATAAATAAATTTTTAAAAAAGAGAAGAGATGATGGCCTTTTTGAAATCCAGGTTGTCCAGTACCTGGAACTCCAATTTTCCCTTGATCTAGTTAGAGAGGATTAGAAAACCAGAGGTCAGTAGTTAATTGCAGTGTTAGAAGGGACGAGGGAAACAATCCTAGAACATGATTCTTCTACCTATGGCTAGAAAGAGTCTATGGGGTAAATGGGAGTGGGACAACTTGGCAGCTTGGAGAAAATACCCCCTCCTCATCACTGGTAACACGAAGGTCCAAAAGTAAGATATTTTATGGAATAATTTTTACATTTCTGGGATCCTAAAAAAACCCAAGATTTTATCAGTTTTCCTGCTTCATAAGTTCTCCCTGCCGTCTGGTTAGGCCCTTGGCTAAAATATCCAACTAACAAAGGTAGATCTGAGATACTCAAAAGCTCTCTTCTATTTAATTAATTAATTAATTAATTAATTTACTAAGTGCCCAACAGCTGTCAGGTACGGACAGGTTTTTACCCACAAATAATAATAATCTATTAGAAGTATAAGCATACCTCAGAGATATTGCAGGTTCAGTTCCAGACCACCACAATAGAGCAAGTATGGCAATAAAGCAAGTCACACAAATTCTTCGGTTTCCTAGTGCATATTAAAGTTATGCTATGCTGTAGTCTATTAAATGGGCAATAGCATTATTTCTAATAAACAATGTACACACCTTGACTAAAAATATTTTATTGCTAACAAATGCTAACCATCATCTGAGCTTTAGCTAGTCATAATCTTTTTGCTGGTGGAGAGTTTTGCTTCAGTGTTGATGGTTGCTGACTGATCAGGGTGGTAGTTGCTGAAGGTTGAGGTGGCCGTGGCCATTTCTTAAAGCAGCAACAAAGTTTGCGACATTGATTGACTCTTCCTTTCATGAATGATTTCTTTGTAGCTTGTAATGCTGTTTGGTAGTGTTTTATCTACAGTTGATCTTCTTTCAGAATTGGAGTCAATCCTCTCAAACCCTGCTTCTCCTTTATCAACTAAGTTTATGTCATATTATAAATCCTTTGTTGTCATTTCAGTAATCTTCACAACGTCTTCACTGGGAGTAGATTCCATCTCAAGAAACCACTTTCTTTGCTCTATAGGAAGTGACTCCTCATCTATTCAAGTTTTATCATGAGATTGAAGAAATTCAGTCACATCTTCAGGCTCCACTTCTAAGCCTAGTTCTCTTGCTGTTTTCACCACATCTGCAGGTACTTCCTCCACAGGAGTCTTGAACCCCTCAAAAGCACACATGAGGTTTGGAATCAACTTCTTCCAAACTCCTATTAATACTGATTTTTTTTTTTTTTTTTTTTTTTTTGTATGTGGGCCTCTCACTGTTGGGGCCTCTCCCGTTGCAGAGCACAGGCTCCGGATGCACAGGCTCAGTGGCCATGGCTCACGGGCCTAGCCACTCCGCGGCATGTGGGATCTTCCCAGACAGGGGCACGAACCCATGTCCCCTGCATCAGCAGGCGGACTCTCAACCACTGCGCCACCAGGAAGCCCAATACTGATATTTTCACCTTTTCCAATGAAGCATAAGTGTTTGTTTGTTTTTTTAACATCTTTATTGGAGTATAACTGTTTTACAATAGTGTGTTAGTTTCTCCTTTACAACAAAGTGAATCAGTTATACATATACATATGTTCCCATATCTCTTCCCTCTTGCGTCTCCCACCCTCCCTATCCCACCCCTCTCATGGTCACAAAGCACAGAGGTGATCTCCCTGTGCTATGCGGCAGCTTCCCACTAGCTATCTAATTTACATTTGGTAGTGCATATATGTCCCTGCCACTCTCTCACTTCGTCACAGCTTACCCTTCCCCCTCCCCACGTCCTCAAGTCCATGCTCTAGTAGGTCTGTGTTTTATTCCCATCCTACCACTAATCTCTTCATGACATTTTTTTTCTTAGATTACATATATATGTGTTAGCATACGGTATTTGTTTTCCTCCTTCTGACTTACTTCACTGTGTATGACAGACTCCAGATCTATCCACCTCATTACAAATAACTCAGTTTCATTTCTTTTTATGGCTGAGTAATATTCCATTGTATATATGTGCCACATCTTCTTTATCCATTCATCTGTTGATGGACAGTTAGGTTGCTTCCATGTCCTGGCTATTGTAAATAGAGCTGCAATGAACATTTTGGTACATGACTCTTTTTGAATTATGGTTTTCTCAGGGTATATGCCCAGTACTGGGATTGCGGGGTTGTATGGTAGTTCTATTTGTAGTTTTTTAAGGAACCTCCATACTGTTCTCCATAGTGGCTGTCAATGCTGTTTCTAGGTTTCTTTCTTTCTTATTCTTTAATAAATTAGTGGTGAATTTTCAATAAAACTGTTCAATTAAAACATTTGTACATGTATACCATATATATACCATTTGTTACTTTGTGATTTAAAGACTTTTGTAAAAAAACAAAATCAATTTTATGAAACCAGTTAGACAAGTACACTATTTCTTCACTGTTGTTGATTTTTTTAGTTGCTTGTTTTCCGTAAAGAAGACGAAAAGAAACGGCTTCTTAATGTTAAAAGTTGCCATGACACCTTCACAATGAAAGAGTAAATTCTCATTTGAAAGGCATGTTTAGAAAATTTAAAAGATAGATCTTGTGACTATAATATCAGCCCCCTGGATTGTAGGGTAAAATAAAAACACATCTGCCCAACTCACTGATTCTTTTTGTCTGATTCACTCATTAGATGCCACAGGTAACATCTGTCAAAAAGACAGTGGGATATATGGGCAGAACATGGGGTTTTTGTTGGACTGACCTGACATTGAACTCTAATTCCAGCTCTTACTTAATTAGTCTAATTACAGACAAGAAAGATCTGGAAAATCTGAACTATCAGCTCAAGAAATTTATACTTAACAGGAAATATCTTAATAGGCATCTCTGATGCATTCTTGAGATAAGAAGTCATGATTGGAACGTGTTTCTGTTTGTCATTCCTCCAAGGTTCAAAGTGGAAACATATGATTGGCTGGGAATAGGTCATATGTTCCTGTTTTGGGTGCCACTGGGCAGAGAATCAGGTGATATCTTCCCTTTGCTCTTATAATAAAAGGTGAGGACTCCGTATCCTGCCAGTAATACAGGAAAATGAGATTGGAAAAGAACGGATGGACGTGAGAGACACTGTGGTGGTAGCTAAAGGGCTTGCAGTCTGGCTGGGTATGGTGAGGAGGTAGAGAAAGAATGACATAACAAAAGGTAAAGCATGAAGTAAACCAGAAAAATGTTTGAACCTTCAGTTAAGAACTCATTGTAGACCCTGGAAAGTGCAGCTCCAGTAGAGCAGAGAGGTTAACAGCTAAATTGCGTCTCTTCCAAACGTTCTTCTTAGACTACTGCTGCTTAAACAAATTTTCACCTTTATGAGCAATCTATAATTTACAGTCAGTGTTAGATTAACACGCACTGTTCTCCAATATTTTTGTATGTGTGATCATGATGCAAGATCTTTTATTGTTTGTGAATTCTACAGGGTTGGGAATGTTGAAAATGAAACACAGAGATAGATTTTACAATTGCTGGATTAAAATATCAGTTGAATTTACATCTTTGCCAGGGCTCTGTCCAGTGTTCTTTGCATGTTAGTTTTCTGGCCTAAGCTCGAAAGACAGCAACTTGAGTATAAGGACATTTTAAGGATTTCATACTTTGTTTTTACCTACTATATTCAGGCAATGCTTGACAAACAGTTCTGAACAGCTCTTGTTTGAGTGTAGTAGACATGCAGTGAGGATCTCACATCCACTGCATGTCAGACCTACTTCCTTGCAGTGTAATGAGCTGTACAATTATAGGAGCCGTTGTAACTATTTGTATAAATGTCTATTTCCCAACTAGGTTATGAAGTCTTTGAAGACAAGGATGTTGTCTTATTCACCCTCGAATATACAATACCTCAAATCCACAGTGTCTTTTATATTTAACTACATTTGAGTGTTCTTGTCCACCTTTCTCTATCTTTTTGAGCCAGTGCTCTTGGCAGGGTTGTTCTTCACCCATCATTGTTGGGGCAGTAGACTCTGGGCTCATGTTTCCTGTCTGGCTTCATTTGTTTTCAGCATATCCTAGGGATTCAATAGTGTTTACTGAACTAAGAAATAAAGATAGAGAGGCCACACTGCAATTATTTCCTCTTCCTTATGGCTAGAAATATTACTAAAGGGCCATCAAACTGAAGGTGAACCCAGAGAGATATGTTTGTCCCTCCATTGACTATTAATTTGGTAATTAAGAAATGAATTCTAAAAATTTTACTCTGTAATACAGACTTTCAATATGGCCACATGTAATTGATGCTATACTTTAATCTGAAAGAGACCATTTAGGAGTTAGGTATGGAATGCTTTTCATTTAAGGACTCTCTTCCATAAAGATTCGAAGGATTAAGATTTAAAGGTTTAAAACTCCTAGCTAAGTTGCACATGACTCATACTCTGAAATGTTTCCCATTAGGAATAAAACTGATCTTATAGGACTTGGACTTCTTTTCTAAGTTGCTTTTTATGCTTTCAAAAGCCACTAGTACTCCATTTTACTTTCATGTGTAACTTTGTGCTAACAAACTTAAAAATTTATCCACACTATTACAAATGGCTAGTAATCGCTGAAGTGACTTTCAGACAAAGAAAAATGAGAAATAATTGCTTCTCAGTTCTTGCTGGTCCCAAATACTAGTAAAAAAGAATTGGTATGAGTGTGGGAAAAGCTTATGCCAAAATATACAGCCTCAACAAAACCAGAATAAATTGAGAAAGAAAAGCTGATACCTTCATTTAGAAGGAACTGCAACCTGTACCCTCCACCCCTCTCTAACGCCATCAGCCAGTTAGGAGCTGTCTTGAAGCTAGAGCTTGAGAAAATGCAGCTGAATTAGACTGGCTGTGTTAATGGCCTGCAGGCAACCAGTTTTGTGACTTAGTTCAAGAAGGTGGAAATTGGTCAATTTGGTGTCATAATTAGGTTCTTAGCTTCTTTTTCTAAATTTGTCTATTTTTAACTGAAGGTTTGTTGTCGCAGTCTACAAAACCCAAGAATGTATAGGTGGAGTTCTTAAATATGAGAAAAATTGTATTTTCTCTTTCCATTTCTTAAAAATAACTCTTATCGAGATTAATGTAACTTTGCACTAGGGAAAGCTTTGCTGTCTTTTGGAAGTGCATTTTCCCCAATGTTTCTATATTTAATCCTTTCATAGCATGCCGTTTATCTTCAACTTTACTTGTAAGAAGTTACTTATATTTTTCTTAAGATTCTGAGGCTTACCAGATCATAAAGAATCATAGAAAGCTGTTTGTCAGCCTTTAAAGTCCTGGCTTTGATTTTGGGAACTCTGTTTTTTTTCCATTTCTCATTAACAGACTGATAAGACAGATATCTTATGATAACTGTGGTGGGAAATTTTTATTTAAGTTATTTAATATAGTACCAAGTAATTCTTTAAAAATTTTAATTACCTTAGCGCCATCTTGTGGACCAATTGTGTTGTCTGTACCAGTCAAAGCCATTAAATGTAATAAACTATATAATTTTTTTTTGTTATTTTTGTTATGATGAAGACTTTAAGTTTCTTTCGATAAGATGGTAAAATTCTTATATTCTACTATATTACTCAAAAAATTCTACATATTCCACAGTTAGTTTTAGGAGGCAATCCAAAGGTTAACCTGATAAATCTGAGATTACTGTAATAAATAATTCAAACTGAGACCAGCCAGTAGAAACAGATGGTGCTTCTGGAAGAACTTGAAAATTTTCCACTCTTAAATGAACATAAACCTTCTGCCTGGAGCTGTGCAACTACATGGACTTATGAGCATGCCTGTAAATCTATGTAGTTACTTTTTTTTTTGTGGTTTCGAGTCACATTCTTTTAATTTGATGCCTCTCAAGGTATGGAAAGCAGAAGCTAACTCAAAACACAAGAGAACAAGTTCTGGTTATTCTCAGTTTGTACTGCTATCTTTCCTCTTCTTGTGATTGCTTCCTGCTTCTCTGTTTTGCATGTGAGACTATGTGTTCCAGTAAAGGACAAAAGACATTTTAGCAAGCTTTTATTATACCTAAGCCTGGGTTTAACTCTCTAAATAACTGAATAGGCATATAATCCTATGGATTTCTTAAGATAGTGAGTTGAGTCTAGATGGATTATGACGTTTTTTTTCCCTGAGTCTTTTCAAATGATTAGCAACACTTAGTGTGGACAATTGTGTTTGAGAAGTAGCACTGGTTTAGATGAATAATCTGAAGCAAAGAGAAAATAAATCTGCAAAATGAAAGAAAGAAAGAAAGAAAGAAGAGAGAGAGAAAGAAAGAAAGAAGGAAAGAAAGAAAGAGAGAGAAAGAGAGAAAGAGAAAGACAGAAAGAGAGAAAGAAAGGAAATGAAGAAAAGAAAGAAAGAGGTTAATATAAAGTAGGATAAAATAAAATAAAGTTATTAAAATAAAAATAATTATTAAGAAGATAAATTTTAAAAAGTAAAAAAAAAAAAAAAAAGCCACACAAAAACCAAAGGGTATGGCCAGAACCCTAGGACAAATGGTGAAAGCAAAGCTATACAGACAAAATCTCACACAGAAGCATATACATACACACTCACAAAAAGAGAAAAAGGGCAAAAAAATAATATATCTTGCTCCCACAGTCCACCTCCTCAATTTGGGATGATTCGTTGTCTATTCAGGTGTTCCACAGATGCAGGGTACATCAAGTTGATTGTGGAGCTTTAATCCGCTGCTTCTGAGGCTGCTGGGAGAGATTTCTCTTTCTCTTCTTTGTTCGCACAGCTCCCGGGGTTCAGCTTTGGAATTAGCCCCGCCTCTGAGTATAGGTCGCTGGAGGGCGTCTGTTCTTCTCTCAGACAGGACAGAGTTAAAGGAGCAGCTGATTCAGGGGCTCTGGCTCACTCAGGCCGGGGGGAGGGAGGGGCACGGAGTGCAGGGCGAGCCAGCGGCGGCAGAGGCCGGTGTGACTTTGCACCAGCCTGAGGCACACCGTGCGTTCTCCCGGGGAAGCTGTCCGTGGATCCCGGGACCCCGGCAGTGGCGGGCTGCACAGGCTCCCGGGAGGGGAGGTGTGGAGAGTGACCTGTGCTCACACACAGGCCTCTTGGTGGCGGCAGCAGCAACACTTAGCGTCCCACGCCCGTCTCTGCTGTCCGCGCCGACGGCCGCGGTTCGCGCCCGTTTCTGAAGCTCCTTTACGCGGTGCCCTTAGTCCCCTCTCCTCGCGCCCCAGGAAGCAAAGAGGCAAGAAAAAGTCTCCTGTCTCTTCGGCAGCCCCGCGCCCATCTCTGGAGCTCCTTTAAGCGGGGCGCTTAAACCCCTCTCCTCGTGCACCAGGAAGCAAAGAGGGAAGAAAAGGTCTCTTGCCTCTTCGGCAGCTCCAGACTTCTCCCGGACTCCCTCCCGGCTAGGGCTAGCCGTGGTGCACTAGCCCCTTCAGACTGTGTTCGCGCTGCCAGTCCTCTCCCTGGGATCCGACTGAAGCCCGAGGCTCAGCTCCCAGCCCCCGCCCGCCCCGGCGGGTGAGCAGACAAGCCTCTCGGGCTGGTGAGTGCCGGTCGGCACCGATCTCTGTGCGGGAATCTCTCCGCTTTGCCCTCTGCACCCCGCTGCTGCGCTCTCCTCCGAGGCTCCGGAGCTTCCCCCTCCGCCACCCACAGTCTCCGCCCGTGAAGGGGCTTCTAGTGTGTGGGAACCTTTCCTCCTTCACGGCTCCCTGCCACTGGTGCAGGTCCCGTCCCTATTCTTTGTCTCTGTTTATTCTTTTTTCTTTTGCCCTACCCAGGTACGTGGGGAGTTTCTTGCCTTTTTTGAGGTCTGAGGTCTTCTGCCAGCGTTCGGTGGGTGTTCTATAGGAGAAGTTCCACGTGTAGCTGTATTTCTGATGTATCTGTGAGGAGGAAGGTGATCTCCGCGTCTTACTCTTCCGCCGTCTTCTCTCGGTCTCCAAGCATGTGTTTTTAATGGCATCTAAAATGGTGACTCCTTTCCAGAAGGTTTTCAATTTACTTTTCCCAGACCCGGCAGAGGAATCACTATCTATGGCAGTTACAGCCTTACAAAATATATTTCTTAAAACTAAGACTTTAAAGTTGAAATGACTCCTTGATCTATGGGCTTCAGAATGGATGCTGTGTTAGCAGACATGAAAAACACACCAATCTCATTGTACATCTCCATCAGAGCTCTTGGCTGATGAGGTTCATTGTCTATGAGAAGTAATATTTTGAAAGGAATATTTTTCTGAGCAGTAAGTCTCAACATTCAGCTAAAATATTCACTAAACCATATTGTAAACTGATGTGCTGTCACCTAGGTTTTATTGGCCTGTTATAGAGCACAAGCAGAGTACAGTTAGCATAATTCTTTTTTTTAAAAATAAATTTATTTGTTTATTTATTTATTTATTTATTGGCTCCATTGGGTCTTCGTTGCTGCACACGGGCTTTCTCTAGTTGCGGCGAGTGGGGTCTACTTCTCATTGCGGTGTGCAGGCTTCTCATTGCAGTGGCTTCTATTGTTGCAGAGCATGGGCTCTAGGCATGTGGGTTTCAGTAGTTGCAGCACACAGGCTCAGTAGTTGTGGCGCATGGGCTTAGTTGCTCTGTGGCATGTGGGATCTTCCCAGACCAGTGCTTGAACCCGTGTCCCCTGCATTGGCGGGCAGATTCTTAACCACTGTGCCACCAGGGAAGTCCCTGAAGTAGCACTTTTAATTTCCTTCAAGAACTTTTTCTTTGCAATCACCACTTGGCTGTTTAGCACAGGCCTAGCTTTTGTCCTGTCTCAGCTTTTGACTTGCCTTCCTCACTAAGCTTAATCATTTCTAGCTTTTGATTTAAAGTGAGAGATGTGCAACTCTTCCTTTCACTTGAATACTTAGAGGCCATTGTAGGCCTAATTATTATTTGGCCTAATCTCAATATTGTTGTGTGTCAGGAAATAGGGAGGCCGAAGGAGAGTGAGACAGCTGGAGGAACAGTTGGTCAGTGGAGCAGTCAGAACACACCCAACATTTATCGATTAAGTTTGCCATCTTATATGGGCGCAGTTTGTGGTGCCCCAAAACAATTCCAATGGTAATATCAAAGATCACTGATCACAGTTCACCATAACAAATATAATAATAATGAAAAAGTTTGAAATATTGTGAGAATTACCAAAATATGACACAGGAACACAAAGTGAGCAAATGCTGTAGGAAAAATGTTGTCTATATACTTGCTGAACATAGGGTTGCCACAAACTTAATTTATAAAAAACAATATCTGCAAAGTGAAATAAAGTGAAGCACAATAAAATGAAGTATGGCTGTAGTTACTTACATGTCAGTGGACACATGGCCTCTCATATTAACTTTTCTTGAGTATTACCTTTAGACGAGGACTTGACACAAGAGGGATGGTAGCTGGAGGTCAAATTTTAATGCCTCAAGTCAGATTTATTTCTGAGAAGTCACTCATTCTGCAGAATCAGAAAATGACAGGGCTGAAGGGCAGAGTGAAAGGTCACCTACTTTATCTCTCTACCTCTGTGCAGTTCATGAGTGACCCAAATGTAATACTCGTGTTAATTATACTTATTCTGATGAGCTTGGTTGTATGGCATTTCCTGCCTCTGTCCCACAGCTGCAAATTCTATAGCACGACATTTGTTTCACTGATAGTGATAACTGCTGGTGAAATGTCATCTAATAGAACATGATCTGGTTTTGTGATTGAAATGTCAGATGCTACAATTATCTGATTTCTTTCTAAAGATCCATTTGGCCTTTGTCTAATCCTCTCTGCTTCGGTTTTCCTAACATCCTAAGGCCAAGTGTATCCTGTCAATATATAAAGGATTCTCAGGGACTGGGGAAGAAATTGGAACCCTGGACTTCTGGACCTCACAGCCTTCTTTTTGGTTCCTTTCAGTAAAAATGTGCTCTTGATAATACTTTTTAAATTGGAGAAAAGCAAAGGTGGAGCTAGGAGTCAACTTCATTTTTTCTTTCTGAGAAAAACATCACCCAGACTTAAGTTTCCTGGGTTATACTGAAAGCGAGCTGAAGACCCAGGCCCCTCCAGCATCTCTGCAACCTCCACGAGATCCAAAAAGGCCAGCTTAGCTCTCTTTGCCTCCAACACTTAGACAGCTGGCCTGGTTTTCAGCATGATACAATCTAGCTGCAAATAGACTGCACATGTCAATATCTTTGTTGATCAAGTGTGAGCGAGACTCTCCCATAGCTCCAGGAGGTCCTGAGTCCACACATATATAATATATATTCTCATAAATATGTATATCTATAAAATTGTTGTTATTGTTTGTTCTGTGGAATAACCACAAATAGCATAACACAAAGGCATTCAGAAAGCAGACATGCTGTTATTGAGATTCTCTTCTCATTTATTCTTTCCAGAGTTTAGAATTAGCCTGTATGTAGCTGTATTTGTGTGTGTGTGTGTGTGTGTGTGTGTGTGTGTGAGAGAGAGAGAGAGAGAGAGAGAGAGAGAGGGAGAGAGAGATTGATTCTTCGTACTCTACCATATAATTTAATAATTAGCATCTTCCGCAGTGATGGAATGGAGAGATTGCTCATTAAGTCTGCAGATGGGACTATGCTGGGCAAGCTAACAAGACATAAAGTTAGTTAATTTCGTAACTGCACAAAGCAATGGAGAAGCAGATGAGACTGTCACTAAGTGTGGAAACCAGTCTAGATCATGAATGTGAAATAAAAGAAGATGTAGGGAGAAGGCTAGGAAATTTAAATGACAAAGTGGAATAAATTTTTAGAAATGAAGATTTTAGGAAAATTCTCCAGTGACAATTGAGAAAGGAGCAAGGAAAATCTTTATCCCTTTTAGATGTAAGGCTGGAATAAAACTACTGAAAATGATTTAGAATGTTTGAATAATAAAACATCAACTAAAAGCAGATGACTATGTCACATCTTGTGTTGGGAAGGTAAAAGTCAACTAAATCAGGTGACACTGTGCTTGATTTACATGTCAGATTATATTCATTTATTATTTAGACATATGCTTTGCTTGCCTGCTGTATAACTGCCTCTAAAACATTTCTCATATTGTAAACAAAGTAATCTCTGTTTAAAGTTTTTATTTTGAAATAATTTTAGACTTACAAAAAGTTTCAAAAATAAAGACATTTCATGTAATGTTCATCGAGATTTCCCAAATCTTAACATTGTACCACATTTATTTATCATTCTCTCTCTTGTCCTTCCTACCTCCCACCTTCCTTCCTTCCTTCCTTCCCTCCCTTTTCTCTTTATCTTTTTATATTTATACCTTTTGAGGGGAACGGTTTGAAAGTAAACTGCACTCACGATACCTCTTTACCTCTAAACACCTCAGTGTATATTTCTTAAAAATGAGAAATGATTTTAAATAACCACAGTACAATGATCAAAATCAGAGATTAATTATAACATAATACTATCATCTGGTCTACAGACTTTGATCAAATTTTCCATTTTTCCCACTAATATCTTTGGTACAATAATTTTTTCCTCTGGTTCAGAATCCAATCCATGTTCACTAAATTGTGTTTAGTTGTCATCAGAGTAATCTTTTAAAAAACCAAATCTGTTAATATCACTACTTGGTTAAACATCCTATGATGATTTTGAATTTTTCTTTTTTTAAAATTCACCTTTTAAATTTACATGCAGTCAAATTCACTGTTTTTGGTGTACACTTCTATGGGTAGGACAAATGCATGCAGTCAGACCACCATTATCAACATACAGAACAGTTCCCTTACCCCCAAATATTTCCTTGAGCTGCCCTTTTCTAGTTAGCCTCTCAAGCCACATTCACCCCCTGGCAACCACTGATATGTTCCTATAATTTAGCATTTTCCACAATGTCATATAATTATAATCATACAAAACATAGTCTTTTAAGTCTGGCTTCTTTCACTTAGCACAAGGCATTTGAGCTTCATCCATGTCACATGAACCAGTAATTTTTTCCCTTTTATTCCATTCTGAATAATATTCCAGTATTTGGAGGTACTACGGTTTGTTTATGTATTCACCAGTCGAAGAACGTTTGGGTTGCTTCCAGTTATTGGCATTTGTGTACAAGTTTTTATGTAAACAAAAGTTTCCAGTTCCCTTGTGTAAATAACTAGCAGTGGAATTACTGGACTATGTGTTAAGTATATGTTTAACTTTATAAAAAATTGCCAATTTTTTTTCCAAAGTGTTTGTACCACTTGCATTACCACCAGCAATGAATGAGAATTCCAGTTACTCTGCATCCTTGCAAGCACTTAATATTGTCTTTTTTTTTTCAGATTAGGAATTTGTTTTTATTATTGAAAATAAGATAAGCATATTGGTTTTTTCTTCTAGTTTTATTAAAATATAATTGACATACAGCACCTTAAGGTGTACAGCATAAAGATTTGACTTACATCATGAAATCATTGCCACAATAAGTTTAGTTGAACATCCATCATTTCATATAGATAAAAATTAAAGCAATAGAAAAAAAATTTTTCCTTTGTGATGAAAGCTCAGGATTTACTCTCTTAACTTCATATATAACATACAGCAGTGTTAATCATATTTATCATGCTGTACATTACACTGCTAATACTTATTTATCTTATAACTAGAAGTTTGTATCTTTTGACTACATTTGTCCAATTCCCCCTCTACTCCACCCCTACCTCTGGTAACTACAAATCTGATCTCTTTTTCTATGAGTTTGTTTGTTTGTTTGTTGATGTATAATTGACCTACAACACCATGTTAGTTCCTGTTACACAACATAGTGATTCAATATTTCTGTATATTTCAAACTGATCATCATGATAAGTCTAGTTACAATATGTCACCATACAAAGATATTATATAGTTATTGACTGTATTCCCCACACTGTACATTTCATATCCATGTCTCATTTATTTTGCAACTAGAAGTTTGTACTTCTTAATCTCCTTCACCTATTTCTTCTCCTTACCCCCATCCCCTCTGGCAAACACCTGTTATTTTTCTCTGTATCTATAACTCTGTATATGTTTTGTTATGTTTCTTCATTTGTTTTGTTTTTTAATATTTCACATATAAGTGAAATCATGAAGTTTTTTGTTTTTTTTGTTTTTGGTCTGACTTATTTCACTTAGCATGATACCCTCTAGGTCCATCCAGGTTGTCCCAAATGGCAAGATTTCATTATTTTTATGGCTAAGTGATATTCCATTGTATATATATACTAAATTTTCTTTTATCCATTCATATATTGATGGGTACTTAGGTTGCTTCCATATCTTTGCTATTGTGAACTGTGCTACAATGAACATGGGAGTTCTTAGATCTTTTTGAATTAGCGTTTTTGTTTTCTTCAGCTAAATACCCAGGAGGGGAATTGCTGGATTTTATGGTAGTTCTATTTTTAATTTTTTCAGAAACCTCCATACAGTTTTCCATAGTGGCTGCACCAATTTACATTCCCACCAACAGTGCACGAGGGTTCCTGTTTCTCCACATCCTTGACAATACTTGTTATCTCTTGTTTTGTTGATAGTCACCATTCTAACAAGTGTGAGGTGATATATCTCATTGATAAAAATAAAATATCCATAGCTAAACCTGATATTTAGCTGGTATGCTGCACTAAATCTATATTGGTTTATTAATGGCTCTTCTGATTCTCTTGAGTTTATTCAGACTGGCTAGTGCCTATACCAGATGGTGTTAAATATTTGCAATATTTCTCCTGACCATGTCTCATAAGATCCTGCTTTTCTTTCCAGACTCATACTTTGCCATTCCAAGTTGTTTCATTCACCCTTGTCATGAAATGTGAAGGGGCTTAGGTTTTATGCTACAGTACTTGAAAGCTAACAATGTAGCCTGCTAACAAAGTAACATTGTAGCAGTTTCATAGATGCTAGCAGAAGACACAAGATTCCTGGGTCAGAGACAAAGGATATCACTGTGCATAGCTCAGTTTCATGTTGGTTCTTCTTGCCTCCCAAGTTCCATGAGGGTGATGTGGATATAGGCTCAGCTAAATGCCATGCATGCAGTGGGTCTGTGTCACAGGGTTTCTCTGAGCTTAGGAAACCCTCTATCTTATAAGTACATTGTTAGCAAACTTGTCCAACATTTGACCTGGAGGAAGATATTATATTTATTTTTCTGGTCAGGAAAAAAATATGCTCTTTTGCCCCAGAGACAGAGAGATATTATCTCTATATTCCAAGATGGTTGCTATACAAACATCCTTGGAAAGATGGTCCAGCATAAGAGCTGATATGCTGATACAAGATGTCCATAAATGCCATGGAGAATTTTCCCTAAATAATGCTGCCCATCTTTCAGTCTCTCTAATGGGCTATGCTCCCTCCAGGTGCCACGGCTTGTGCTGTGTTTCTTTTGGAAATATTTTCTTCTCCTTCCTCTGCCTCATCTAATTAACTTTTCATCATTCTTTGAATCTCTTATATTGATGAATTTTCTTCAGTCCCCCAGATTAAGTTAGGTTTCCCTATAGATCACTGTACATTTTATTAAGGGGACTTAACACACCCTGTGATTTATGTTAGTGTAAATATTTGATTAATGTTTGTTTATCTCTCATAGTAGATACAGTTTTATAATTGTCAGGGAATGTGCTGTGTTGCTTGACTTGAATCTCCATGATATAGCACAGTAACTGACACATGGTAGAGAGTCAATAAATATTTGTGGAGTGAAAAAAAGTATGTGTCAGGCATGTAGTATTTAAATTAGCAAGGCCTGTGGTCATGCAGTGTCTTGGCAGGTATTCTAGAATTTTCTAAGGATTTGATTTTGTAAAATCACCTGCAAACAATGAGAGTTTGGTCTATTTATTTCTACTATTTATACTTCATTTCTTTGGTGTGTGTCTGTGGTCTGTGTGTGTGTATGTGTGTATATGTAACTGCAGAGGCTAGGATCTCCAGTGCAATGTTGCAAGTACTAGTGAGAGTGGATATTCCTCTTTGGTTTTGACTAAAACAAGTATAGTTCTGATCTTTCTTTAAGAATGGTTTTCTAGAAGCTAACTTTAAAGAAATTTCTTTCTATTTATAGTTGGCTAAGAATTTTCTTTAAGAATATGCATTGAGTTTTGTCAGTCACTTCTTTTCGGTATTTTCTCTTTTAACCTATTGATGATTGAGTAGAATAATTCTTACATTCCAAGAAAAAATTATATGGTTATATACCACTTAGGAAGGTTTTTGACTTCAAATAACAGAATAGCCAATTCAAAGTGAACTAAATAACAAAGACAGACATTACCTCATAATACAAGAAGTCTGGAGTTAAGTTTTTCCAACATGGTTCAGGCTCAACAGTGTTAGGACTCAGACACAAGTCTCTGAGATTCTCATGGCCTTCCTCTCATGATCTTTACATGACTCTAGCAACTTTTAGCACCATATTCTCATACAGAAGCCAAAGCCATTATGTATACAACCTTTAGATGCAAGTATGTATTAAAAAATATCAAACTTGAAATTTGTTTCACTTCAGTACATAAAATTAATCTACATGCCAATATATTGATTAAATAGCGTAGAAAAACATGTACATCTCAAACATCAAGATATCAATCTAAAGGTTGCTGGTCATGTGCTAAAATGTCCATATTTTTGAAGATTAGGTTTATATACAATAAAACCCAATTACATTTTTAACACTTTTAGAGAATCTATGTATATCCTTAAATCACTCATTTAAAATATAAAAATTTTTATAAAGCTGTACATAACACTATAATCCTATAATCCAGACTTCACAAATATAGTATATATATTGCATGATCTAGACTTCACAAATATAGTATATATATTGCATGATTATTTCAAAGTCCTAGATAAATTTAATTCTCCACATCCTTTAAAAGTGTATTGACATGTAGCTTAATATGTATAGGTTGAAGTTATAGCCATTGAAATTTGATATATTTGAATGTATAACTTAATTTTAAAAAGCAGTTTTTATGATGGGTTTGGATACATACATCACAACGCTAAGGCTGCAATTTGAACATTTAATCTATAATTTTAAAACATTTATAAATATTGTACTTGAAAGGAAAAATAGTGTCTTTTTTTTCTATGTTGAATAGATGTTATTTTGAATCACAAATTTAACATATCTCTTAGGATACTACCTCAAAACTATATTGAAAATACTTGCCTTTCTCAGATATATACTTGATTTAATTCCAACTGAATATTTTAGATAAGACATTTTTAAACTACACAACACTTGGAAAATATAGGCAGTGTTTTATTATGAATCTATGTCAAAACATGACATTTTTTGCAAATAAAATCAAGAAATAAAGAATTAAGGGACAATTAAATGATGAGGATAATAAAAATCTAAAATGTAAATTGTAAAAATAATTATTTATTCAGTGATTTGAATAAAAGTAATAAATGCTAATGAGTATTCCCAAAACTTACCAGTAAGTATAATTAAATTCAATATTATTTAAGCTTATTTAGCCTTTTGAAATCTGGTATTTTTGCCTCTGTTTGTATGGAGGTTTAGATATCTGAATGTTTTTCACATTACAATAAAACTATTTGTTAAATAAGCAAAAAAAAAGTTTAAATAAGACAAAAATAGACCAAATGGTTTTAGAAATGACCATTTCTAGTGGTCTTATCATCTAGGATGAATTAAATAGCAACTGACACATACATGAATTTAAAATTAGTGAATGGGGACTTCCCTGGTGGCTCAGCGGTTTTTTAGAAATGACCATTTCTAGTGGTCTTATCATCTAGGATGAATTAAATAGCAACTGACACATACATGAATTTAAAATTAGTGAATGGGGACTTCCCTGGTGGCTCAGTGGTTAAGAATCTGCCTGCCAATGCAGGGGACATGGGTTCGAGCCCTGGTCCAGGAAGATCCCCCATGCCGTGGAGCAGCTAAGCCCGAGCACCACAACTACTGAGCCTGCGTGCCACAACTACTGAAGCCTGTGCTCCTAGAGCCTGTGCTCTGCAACATGAGAAGCCACACAATGAGAAGCCGGCACACTGCAACAAAGAGTAGCCCCCGCTCACCGCAACTAGAGAAAGCCTGCGCACAGCAACACAGACCCAATGCAGCCAAAATAAATAAATAAATATTTAAAAATTAGTGAATTGAAGATAGACCTGAAGAAATTACACAGTAAAGCACCAAGAGACAAGGATAGAAAATATTTATAAAAGAGAGACTAAAAGATATCAAAGATAGAATAAATAGGTCTGTCATAATTGAGAAAAGAGAGAAGAGAGAATGTAAAAGACAATATCAAAGAAATAATAGCACATAGTTTGCTAAAAATAATCAAGTAAATTAATTCACTAATACAGAAAGCTCGAAGTATACCAATGAAGGTAAATGAAAATAAATCCACACCCGCAATATTGTGGTGATTTTTCAGTACACCACAGACAAAGAGAATATCTCAAATACAGTGGAGGGAAAAGACAGACTACCTACTGAGGAATGATAATTAAACTAACACTCGAACATTTTTAAAACAATGGATGATAATATACAAAAGAATAATTTTAAAAATCCCAAGGGAAAATAATTCTCAACTTGCTTTTTCGTCCTTATTAAGTTTAACTTTCAAGAATGAGGGTCAAGACAATTTTTTAAACAAACAAAAACTAAGAGAATTTATTAGCATAGAGATTCATAAAAGGGACTTAAAAAAAATGAACTTCAAGAAGAAAAGTGAACCCTTAAAAACGTCCTATATGCAAGAAGAAATGATGGGCAAAGACACTGGCAACCATGTATTGGGTTGGCCAAAAAGGTCGTTCGAGTTTTGCATAACATCTTACAGAATAACCCGAACAAACTCTTTGGCCAACCCAGTAGATGAACGTAAAGTAAAAATTGTCCCTAGAATGTAATAAAAGTACACCCTGCAGATCTCCAATAAAAGGGAGCATAACTGACTGAGACCTCTAGTCTCTACACTCTGAAATCTATCACTTAGTTGCTCCAAGCTCACTTTTTCCATGTGCTGTTCCCAACCAATGACTGAGTGCACAGAGTTACTATGGCAGGTCTGTTCCTAGGAAGTACAGGATTCCTTTCAAGATGATCTTTGCCTTGAAGACTCCTATAGCATTTAGAATGCCACAGCCCAAACAACTTCCCCTTTCTCCTTCATTTAGGATAAAACTTGCTTCATGGCCTGACTTTCCCAGCCTTTCTCCACTTTTTCTAACAGATGTTTCCCCTATTAAAATCCTCACTCATTTAATCCTGCTTCTTGAAGACTTGAACTAACACAACAAAATTTTCTAATTTGTGAGGATAACAACAAAGTCAATTAAGGAGAAGCTGAGGAAAAAACTAGACATGAGTCATATAGAAAACAAATGCAGAATGATAGACATAACCATATCAATAATTAAACTCAAAGTAAGTAGACTAAACTGTTCATCAGAAAGCAGATTATCAAGAAAAGCAAAGATTATCAAACATGATGACAAAGAAAAATTCAATTATATGCTTTCTGTAAGAGATATATTTTATTTAATTTATTAAAAAAATAAACTTATTTATTTATTTATTTATTTATTTTTGGCTGCGTTGGGTCTTCTTTGCTGGGCGCGGGCTTTCTCTAGTTGCGGCAAGCAGGGACTATTCATTGCGGTGCACGGGAGACTCATTGTGGCGGCTTCTCTTGTTGCGGAGCACAGGTGCTAGGCACGCGGGCTTCAGTAGTTGTGGCTCGCGGGCTCTAGAGCGCAGGCTTAGTTGCTCCGCGGCATGTGGGATCTTCCTGGACCAGGGATTGAACCCGTGTCGCCTGTATTGGCAGGCAGATTCTTAACCACTGAGCCACCAGGGAAGTCCCAAGAGATATATTTTATTTTATTTTATTTATTTATTTATTTATTTTTTGCAGTACGCGGGCCTCTCACTGTTGTGGCCTGTCCTGTTGCGGAGCACAGGCTCCGGACGCGCAGGCTCAGCGGCCATGGCTCACGGGCCCAGCTGCTCCGCGGCATGTGGGATCTTCCCGGACTAGGGCACGAACCCGCATCCCCTGCATCGGCAGGCGGACTCTCAACCACTGTGCCACCAGGGAAGCCCCCTGAGATATATTTTAGATTAAAAGATATACAAAGATTGAAAATAGCAAGATGAAAAAATATATATATATAATTATAAACCTTAAGCATAATAGAACTAGAATGGTTGTATTCATAAAATAAAATTTAAGGAATATTACTAGAGACAAAGAGGGACAAAGAGACAAAGAGGGACATTTCATAATGCTAAAAAAATCACTACATCAGGAAGATATAACAATTATAAATTAATATGTATCTGACAATAGAGCTTCCAGTACATGAATCCAAAGACAGAGTTGAAAGAAGAAATAAACAATTCAGCAATCATATGTACAGCTATCACTATAATTATGAAATGTAAAATATTTTCTTATTTTGTTCAGATTTTTAAAATATAAAAGAATTAAACCATTATAAATAAATTTAAATTTGCCTTCTTCAATCCTATCCTCTTCTTTCTCTCCTCTATGAAGAATTTAGTTTATATCGTTTTATTTCATTGTTTTCCTACATGTGTATGTGGCCTAAAACCTTAGACTCCTTGTTTTTTAATGCATGTAAATATCATGCTACACACATCTTTTTGCAGCCATTTATTTTACTTAGATCTGTCCCCATGCTGGTACATATAGATCAATTTCATTCACATAAATACATTGAATAAATATACCATATTTTACTCGTCCACTGATGAAAAAAAATCTTCTTCATTAAATAAGTCTTACCCATTAAGAGAATGATTAAGTACTTGTGTTTTATTGTAAAGACACTCTAATCCCCTTTCAAACATGTATTACAAGCATTCTTTTTAATAACCTTTTGAAGATTGCTGACATGTGGTAATTTGGTCTGCTCTCCCCTCCCTGCTGAGTGTCATGAGATCTACCTGTATGTCAGAAGGCTTCTGAAAACCCAAAAAAATTCTTGAAGGGCTTTTTTAGGAAGTGCCATATACTAAAGAAAGTTTGCGATTTTTGACATATTAAGGAACTGAGGTATGGTGTTTGCCTAGCCTCTGGAAATTAAGCATTTCCCTCCTTCTTTCCTGCAATGCCATTCATAGTAAATAATCAAGTTTTGTTTAAAGTTCTACATCTATGGTTCTCTTTTCATAGCACTGTTCTTTGATTAATTGATATTACATTCTCCCTAGTGATGCATGGTGCATACTTTTATGTGTCTCTTTGGGTGGAGTTTCTGTGTAAGAAACTGTGTGAAAGTTGATGTAGAAAAAATACTTAGAAGTTGAACTGTTGGTTTAGAGGGTTTGAGTATTTTTGGATTTATCTAAATATTGCCAAATTGCTTTGCTAGAGTAGCTATTCTAATTTGTCCTACTTTCTATATAAGATTTCCCTTTTCCCACCACTCTTACCAGCAGGTGGTGTTGTCAAACATTTAATCTGGTTGCTGAAAGTGGTATCTTTTTGTTGTTTTCATCTACATTTACATGGTTATTTATGGTACTGTTCTCTGTTCTCTATCGTTGATCTATCTAGTCTTACATGAATAACACACTATTTTCATTCCTATAGCTTTAAATAATAAATAAATAACTAAATAATACATTTTGGTATTGGTAGAAACCTGTGTTCTTTCTATTGTGCAACAGTGCCTTGATATTCTACTTTTTACATTTACTTAGATCTTTCCAGTATCTTATCTCTGTAAAATATTTTAAGCTTCTGGAAGTGAAAGAATGTTTATTAGGCACCGTCTGTATCCTGAATATGGGTTAATTTCTGTTGCAACTTTCTTAGCGCTTATTAGGGTGTGATACATATAACAGGTAAATGAATGAATGAATAAACTAGCAGATCTCTGCCTCAATCTGTCAGTGGGTGAGTGAAAGAAGATCTCATTAGGCTGTACCATTAGGCTCATACCATTATTGTACCAGCACCTGGCACCTACAGCAATGGGTCCTCTCTTAGCTTTATCAGAGTTCCTGGAAGGAGTGCTATTAAAGCTGGTTCCTGAGTTCCTGCTTTAGTTTTTAAAACATTATTCCACTGGGTCTTCCTGCCCCAGACCCAAGAGAGTATCATTGATGAGCTAGGACATTAAGGGACCATCTCTGAGTGATACATAGCACCAGGTATGTGGTCCTTGCACCTTGCCTAATGTACACAATTAAAAATGATGAATAATAATAGTAATAAGAGCTTAGAGAAAGCTAGACCCAAAAGCCATAACAATAAATGACAATGTTTATCATAATAGTATTATCATTTACGTTGCTCGTTTTTTTTTGTTTTTTTTTTTTTGCGGTACGCGGGGCTCTCACTGTTGTGTCCTCTCCCGTTGCGGAGCACAGGCTCCGGACACGCAGGCTCAGCGGCCATGGCTCACGGGCCCAGCCGCTCCGCAGCATGTGGGATTCTCCCGGACTGGGACACGAACCCGAGTCCCCTGCATCGGCAGGCGGACTCTCAACCACTGCACCACCAGGGAAGCCCTACCTTGCTCATTTTTTACTAGGGGATTTAATCTTTTAGCCTTGAGCATTTTTTTTTTTTAACTGCTGAAATGATTTGCCCAAGGATACACAAATGAACCAGTAACTCAGTTTTAATGACATTCAGATCAATCTTCAAATTCTGACCCTCACAGTTTCCCCAATGCAAACCCCACTTGGAAAGGTGCAGCATGCTTTACATAGCTAATTTAAATAGTGTTAAGTAGCCGTGAATTTGACACACTGGATTTCTGCATCATCTTATTAATCAAGACAGCCATCTGACATCACCAGGACTTTAAAAAATACTACAAGCACTCAATGGATTAAACCTACATTAATTCTAGAAGTTTACAGCTCTTTGTTACATGTTTTACTCTCACTCCCAAGTCTGTTTTGTGGGAAAAGGCAGTACTGGCTGGATTTACTTCTTACTTTAGTATCTGTTTGGTGAGCTAGAAGCTGAGTTGTTCTAATCTAGTCAACCAGTTCTAGTTTAAAGGATTTTCTAGTTGTATGGCTTCTTATTAAAAATAGAGCAAACCAGATGTGGCAGTAAAAATTTTCTTTCTGCCTTAAGTAGTAGTCTCTTGGGAAATAGAGAATTTTGTATCATTGAACAAAACTGCTGAGGAGGGACTCACAACTATCATAGGCTAGGTGGAGTCCCTGGTAGTGGAGGAATGACTTTCATCCAGAACAATGAGAAAACAAAAGTAGAATCCAAGAAGAGTCTGGGGAAATCTCATTCTGGAGTTCTGAACTGCAGCATGAAGAGGTGACACAGTGCCATTTCCAGAGGTACCACTGAAGTCTCTATCTAAGATATACTTATAGAGAAACTTCCTTCCTTTCTCTGAATAACAAAATATTGTGAGTGATGGGATACAGTAGTCATTTTATTTATTTATCTTTTTTTTGTGGTATGCGGGCCTCTCACTGTTGTGGCCTCTCCCGTTGCGGAGCACAGGCTCCGGACGCGCAGGCTCAGCGGCCATGGCTCACGGGCCCAGCCGCTCCGCGGCATGTGGGATCCTCCCAGGCCGGGGCGCGAACCCGGTTCCCCTGCATCGGCAGGCGGATGCGCAACCACTGCGCCACCAAGGAAGCCCCGGTAGTCATTTTAAATAAATGCTACAAAAAGACTTTCTAGAGGAATACAAATATAGTAATAATTCATCCTCAGGAATATTACCCAGAAGATGGAGCAATCTTCTCATTACATTTTCATATTCAAAGAGCAGTGAGAAGTTTGAATCACCACGTTGCCTGAAATCCTCTCAAACTCACCGGCCCCCTATCTGTTGGGATATACATGATTTCAGATTTCTGTTAAGCTCTGGTGAAAGGAAGTTAAAATATAAAAAGAAAGGAAAAGAAAAAGATATCCCCCTGTACTAAGATTTATTCTTATACAAATAACCTTAATTATACCAATAACTCTTAGGCCAATAACAATTAACTTACTGAGCTCATTGGGCAGGATGTGGGTCTCATGACACCACTGTTTTATTGTTTTGGGGCATGTCCCATGCTTCTGTTTCATGGTTTTGTTCCTAGGTAAGCCTGTTTGGTTTTGTGGTTAAGCAAACCTGCTTTCTTGAGTGATCATTAACTTACAGGGGTCTCCCATACTTTTTTCTTTCTTTTTTAAAAATATTTATTTATTTGGCTGCACTGGACCTTAGTTGTGGCACGTGGGATCTTTGTTGCCACGTGTGAGATCTTTGTTGCAGCATGCGGGCTCCTTTAGTTGCAGCATGCACTGTACTTTTTTCTTTACTTACAATCCCCTAGTGGAATTAACTATTTAATTATCTACTTTGTCTCTCTACTCTGCCCCTATCAATCTCTGAGTGAGATGCAGGAGTTGGCAATTTTCAGCTTGCCCACGCATACTGAGCCAATCTATACACAAATGAGGAATTTCTGGTATTTCTAATTCACCTAATATAGGTGATCACTTTATTTGTGCTTCCAAGGTTATCTGAGCAGCACACTAGCACCATCTCCTTAGGTCCTTGCAGAGTGTTAAATCCTGTGTCATAGGATAGTGCTCCCATACTGATAAATTCTCCCTTATCCAACTTTCTGTTCCATTCCCCCATTCCAGCACCTGAAGATACAGGTCTAAATGTGCTTTCCCAGATCCTGCTAATGCATGTGGTATGTGATCCACATTTCAGGTAGCCTAGTTCAAGAATGCCTTGGTCCTGAAGGGGATCTGAGTTGTTTACCACTGTACCTTTGACAGGCACCCTTTTATGGCAGGGTCATCTTTCAGTGACAATTATTTTTCTGCCTAATGGAGCACATTTATATAATAATAATAATAATAGCTACCATTTATTGAGCACCCCCAATGTGCCATATGATGTACCCATCAACTTATGAATTATTAATTAATTAATTAATTATTTTATTTTATTTTTTTTAACTTCTTTATTGGGGTATAATTGTTTTACAATAGTGTGTTAGTTTCTCCTTTACAACAAAGTGAATCAGTTATACATATACATATGTTCCCATATCTCTTCCCTCTTGCGTCTCCCTCCCTCCCACCCTCCCTATCCCACCCCTCTCATGGTCACAAAGCACAGAGGTGATCTCCCTGTATTTGCTAGTATTTTGTTGAGAATTTTTGCATCTATATTCATGAGTGATATATGAATCTGTAAGATTTCTGTAAGAAGAAAGCCTTTTCAAAGCAAAGGTAAATTTCAGCCTAGCCCTTATCAGCCTTCTGGTTGATTCCCAGTTAACTGAGGTGAAATGAATGGGGGTTTATTGTTATTGAGCTTTTAAAGCCCTCTGCTTAGATTGGATTACCAAGCAGTTGGGAGGAGGAATGTGTTTTAATGCTCTTATGATCTGAAATCAACAATGGATGGATGACAGACAGCAAGTGAGGTATCACAGGACTGTAGGTCTCCAGGCTGGAAGGATGTTTCCCAAATACTTTACTAACTACTGCACTGATGCAGGGTGGATGCTCCAGCAAGTAGCATTGTTGAAGTAGGGTCTGAGCCCCAACTTCACACTGGGGACATCCTTGTATGTGTCTTTGAATTGAATAGCTTTGAGAACTTCAGTGTTAAGTTAGGACAAGATTACTCCTCCAGGGAGGAGGAGGTCCCCACAGGTAGGGACCTTTCTTATAGTGACATCCCAAGCCTCTTTCAAAGTCCACACTAGGTGTCCCCAGGGGAGGAGGAGTGACTTATCTGTAGAATTTGGGAGATAGAGCTTCACCCAGCTCCTTCTTCTCTTTCCTTTTGGCATTTCCCTACCTGCCTTGGGGAAACTTTCATTGCCCCTTCAGGCTGCAGATTTATCTGGGCTGGCCTCTGGGGTTGGCTTGTGTTTGTTCATGATACCTGTGACTACATAAGTCTATCTAAATCAAGGTAAAATATTAGTGAGCTGACTGCAAACCTTAGCTACTTTCTCCAACTTTTATAAGAAAGAAGCAGATCTCATAGTCGCCATCTCTGTGACTCCACAGCTGTCTCTTATTTATTCTACATATGAGCAAAGAAAAGAAATTTATTTACTAGGTGCCCTTAAGACACTTAAAATTTTAACCACTACAGTGTCTGATACCTACTGCCTTGGCTGGTTGGCACTCTGGAATACGTGTCACTGAAAGTCTAGAGTGGGACCAATTTACCCTCCCCCTGAAACAACCAAAAAATGGACAAAATGTCTGAAAAGATGGTTTTCAAGATACTGGAAATCAGGCAAATAAGAACAGTGCTCCATGAGAGATGGGAAATAAATAAGGTAAAGGCTACAATTACCCCACTCTCTTGACAGAGTTCAATGCAGGGAGAAAGAAAACAGACAGAGCCCCCTGGACTCCTCCCAACATCCTAAGTTGAAGAAATGAAGCTGTAAGTCCAGAAAGACCACAGCAATTGGAGAACAGACTACTAGTGAGGAAAGAATAGTTCAGAGAGAGAACTTTGGAGATCTGAAAATACTTAGATTATTTAGCTAAGTACAGATCAACATATGCATGTGAGGAAACTACCTGAGACTGTGGAAAAATCCACCCAAAAGGATTAGAAGGAACAGTGCCTGACCTTACATGGGCAGTTTGGAAGACTTTGTAAATCATGGGGGGTTGAGTAGAATACCCAAAAAGAGTCTGGTAGTGGGGCATAGTGATCTCTAAACTGAGAACTACTTTAGACCAACCTAATAGATCATAAAAGCAGGACCCAAAAGTATCAAACTATTTCAAAGTAACATAACTGCATCCAGAACAAAACTCATGAAAATTTATAGGGATATAAAGATCTCTAGAACCCAGCAAGGTAAAAATCCATATCTGGCATCTAGTCACACATGCAAACAAACAAGGAAATATAACCCATAATGAGGAGAAAAATCACTCAACAAAAATCCACCCAGAGCTGACATAAATGTTAAAGTTAGCAGTAAAGGAAATTAAAACAGATATTATCATGGTATTCCATATGTTAAAACGTTAACTAGAGACATGGAAGATATTTTTTAAAGTCCCAAATTGTACTTCTAGAATTAAAAACTAAAATGTATAACATGATAAATACACTGGTTGAGATAAATGGCCAATTAAACAATGCAGAAGAGAAGACTAGTAACTTGATGACATAGTGATAGAAACTCTCCAAAATGAATCACAGAAAGAGAATGTGTAGGAGGGGAAAGAGAAGGAAGAGGTAGAGAAGGGAAAGGAGGAAGAGGAGAAGGAGAGGAGAGGAAAGCATCAGGAGTCCTAAATCACAAATGAATGGATCCCTCAAATGTTGGAGGGTGCAGATATTTGAAGAATAATGGGCAAAGTTTTTCTTTATTTGATGAAAACTATAAAGCTATAGAGCCAAGAAGTTTAATGAATCCCAAGTACAAGAAACATGAAGAAAACTATACCAAGTATAGTATACAAGTTTCATGTAAACAGGAATAAAGACAAGAATGTCAGCAGATTTCTTGTTGGAAACAACACATGTATGAAAAGAGTGCAGCAACATTATTAAAAGACAAAAGGAAAATACTGTTAACTTAGACTTCTAAACCCAGAAAAATATCTTTTACAAATGAAGGTGAAATTAAGAATATTTCAGACATACAAAAGCTGCAAGAATTTAACATCAACAGATCTACATGTCAAGAAATGTTAAAGTAAGTCCTTCAGGCAGAAGGAAAATTATACCAGAGGAATATATGAAGCTACATAAAGGAATGAAGAACGCCAGTAAGATCTTTAAAAAGATAATTGATTATTTAAACCAGAGATTAGCAAACGGCAGCCCACAGACCATGCTATGGTCTGAATATCTGTGTCTCCCCCAAAATTCACATGTTGAGATCCTAATGCCCAAAGGTGATGGTATTAGCAGGTGGGGTCTTTGGGAGGTGCTTAGGTCATGAGGGTGGAACCCTCATGAATGGAATTAGTACATTATAAAAGGGGCTCCAGAAAGATCTGTAACCCCTTCTGTCATGTGAAGATAACAACCAGAAGTCTATGACCTGGAAAGGGTCTTCACCTGACAATGCTGGCACCCTGACCTCAGACTTTCAGACTCCAAAACTGTGAGAAATAAATTTCTGTTGTTTATAAGCTGAGTCTTTGGTATTTTGTTATAGCAGCCCAAATGGACTAAGACAGATCAAATCCTTCTTGCTATTTTTAAAATAAAGTGCTATTGGAACACAGTCATGCTTATTCATTCATGTATTATCTATGGCTGTTTTGAGCTACAGTGGTAGTGGTAAATTGTAATAGAGACCATATGGCACACAAAGCCTAAAATATTGACTGTCTCTTTATAGAAAAAGTTTTCCAATCCCTGGTTTAAACAAAAGAAGAAAAAAATGTAGTATGATGTTTATAACATATAACATATAACTTTTATAACATATATAAAAGTGAAATGTGTGCTAAAATAGCACAAAGTTCAGGAGGGAAAAAATGGGAGTATACTGTTGTTAAAGATTCTTCACTATATGCAAAATGGTATATTACTTGAAGGGTATAATAAATTAAAGATGTATGTTATAAATCCTAAAGCAACCACTAAATTAATAAAACAAAGTGTTATAGCTAACAAGCCAACAAAAGATATGAAGTGGAATCATATTCAATTAATCCAAAAGAAGACATGCAAAGAGGAAAAAGGGAAGCAAAGAATAGATGAGACAACAAAGAGCAAGAAGGTATATTTATATCAACCATATCAATACTTACATTAAATGTAAATGGTCTAAATACCCCAATTAAAAAGTAGATATGATCATATTGGATAAAAAGCAAGGTTCGGGCTTCCCTGGTGGCGCAGTGGTTGAGAGTCCGCCTGCCGATGCAGGGGACGCGGGTTCGTGCCCTGGTCCGGGAAGATCCCACATGCCATGGAGAGGCTGGGCCCGTGAGCCATGGCCGCTGAGCCTGCGCCTCCGGAGCCTGTGCTCCGCATCAGGAGAGGCCACAACAGTGAGAGGCCCACGTACCACAAAAAAAAAAAAAAAAAAAAAAAAAAGCAAGGTTCAACCGCACGCTCCCAAGAGAAACACACTTTAAACATAAAGCCACTAATAGACTAAAATAAAGGAATTAAAAATGATACACCATGCTAACAACTAATCAAAGGAAAGCTGGAGTGGCTATATTACATCAGACAAAGGAGATTTCAGAATAAAGACTATTACCAAGGTTAAAGAAGGACACTTTACAATGATAAACAGATTAATTCATACCAACAATATAACCCATCATCATTTTAATTTTTTACCAACCTACTCCCCAGGAAGAAGGGGAACAGTGCATAAATTAAGGAATTAAGATAAAATTGTAGATGTCTTTGCTCTAAAATAATACCTTGTCTGTGCTTCCTTCTATGTAAAAGCTGGAAAATTCATTCAGTCAATAAATATTGCACCACTCATAATCTATACCAGATACAAATAGGAGGCAATACTTGATGCATCCCCAGGCGATGAGTCAGTTGTTAAAATATCACTTATACATTAGTCAAAGAAGACTAGAGTGAGCTCTCATACTAGAAACTGAGAAGGCAATCATTCTAGGAATTCAGAATTCCATTGAGTACCCTTAGGACCACCACTTTGCCTTGACTGTCCACAAACTTCTGGCTTTTAAAACTGATAGCACTTAGATTTTGATGTGGGATATATTAATAGTGTTCCATGAGCACTTGAGAAGAATGTGTATTCTGTTGTTTTTGGATGGAATGTCCTATAAATATCAATTAAGTCCATCTTGTGTAATGTATCATTTAAAGCTTGTGTTTCCTTATTTATTTTCATTTTGGATGATCTGTCCATTGGTGAAAGTGGGGTGTTAAAGTCCCCTACTATGATTGTGTTACTGTCGATTTCCCCTTTTATGGCTGTTAGTATTTGCCTTATGTATTGAGGTGCTCCTATGTTGGGTGCATAAATATTTACAATTGTTATATCTTCTTCATGGATCGATCCCTTGATCATTATATAGTGTCCTTCTTTGTCTCTTGTTATAGTTTTTACTTTAAAGTCTATTTTGTCTGATATGAGAATTGCTACTCCAGCTTTCTTCTGATTTCCATTTGCATGGAATATCTTTTTCCATCCCCTCACTTTCAGTCTGTATGTGTCCCTAGGTCTGAAGTGGGTCTCTTGTAGACAGCATATATATGGGTCTTGTTTTTGTTTCCATTCAGCCAGTCTGTGTCTTTTGGTGGGAGCATTTAATCCATTTACATTTAAGGTAATTATCGATATGTATGGTTCTATTACCATTTACTGAATTGTTTCGGGTTGTTCTTGTAGGTCTTTTCCTTCTCTTGTGTTTCTTGCCTAGAGAAGTTCCTTTAGCATTTGTTGTAAAGCTGGTTTGGTGGTGCTGAACTCTCTCAGCTTTTGCTTGTCTGTAAAGGTTTTAATTTCTCCATCAAATCTGAATGAGATCCTTGCTGGGTAGAGTAATCTTGGTTGTAGGTTTTTTTCCTTCATCACTTTAAATATGTCCTGCCACTCCCTTCTGGCTTGGAGAGTTTCTGCTGAAAGATCCGATGTTAACCTTATGGGGATTCCTTTGTGTGTTATTTGTTGTTTTTCCCTTGCTGCTTTTAATATGTTTTCTTTGTATTTAATTTTTGACAGTTTGATTATTATGTGTCTTGGCGTGTTTCTCCTTGGGTTTATCCTGTATGGGACTCTCTGTGCTTCCTGGACTTGATTGACTATTTTCTTTCCTATATTAGGGAAGTTTTCAACTATAATCTCTTCAAATATTTTCTCAGTCCCTTTCTTTTTCTCTTCTTCTTCTGGGACCCCTATAATTCGAATGTTGGTGCGTTTAATGTTGTCCCAGAGGTCTCTGAGACTGTCGTCAGTTCTTTTCATTCTTTTTTCTTTTTTCTGCTCTGCAGTAGTTATTTCCACTATTTTATCTTCCAGGTCACTTATCTGTCCTTCTGCCTCAGTTATTCTGCTACTGAGCCCATCTAGAGTATTTTTCATTTCATTTATTGTGTTGCTCATCGTTGCTTGCTTCCTCTTTATTTCTTCTAGGTCCTTGTTAACTGTTTCTTGCAATTTGTCTATTCTATTTCCAAGATTTTGAATCATCTTTACTATCATTATTCTGAATTCTTTTTCAGGTAGACTGCCTATTTCCTCTTCATTTGTTAGGTCTGGTGTGATTTTATCTTGCTCCTTCATCTGCTGTGTGTTTTTCTGTCTTCTCATTTTGCTTATCTTACTGTGTTTGGGGTCTCCTTTTTGCAGGCTGCAGGTTCGTAGTTCCCGTTGTTTTTGGTGTCTCTCCCCAGTGGCTAAGGTTGGTTCAGTGGGTTGAGTAGGTTTCTTGGTTGGGGGGACTAGTGCCTCTGTTCTGGTGGATGAGGGTGGATCTTGTCTTTCTGGTGGGCAGGTTCACGTCTGGTGGTGTGTTTTGGGATGTTGGTAGCCTTATTATGATTTTAGGCAGCCTCTCTGCTAATGGATGGAGCTGTAGACCTGTCTTGCTCTTTGTTGGGGATAGGGTGTCCAGCACTGTTCGTTGCTGGACCTTGAGTGGAGCTGGGTCTTGGTGTTGAGATGGAGATCTCTGGGAGATTTTCACCGTTTGATATTGCGTGGAACTGGGAGGTCTCTTGTGGACCAGTGTCCTGAGCGCCAAGGGCCTTTAATCCACACAGCCAGGTACGTGGGGGGTTTCTTGCCTTTTGTGAGGTCTGAGGTCTTCTGCCAGCGTTCGGTGGGTGTTCTATAGGAGAAGTTCCACGTGTAGCTGTATTTCTGATGTATCTGTGAGGAGGAAGGTGATCTCCGCGTCTTACTCTTCCGCCATCTTGCCTGCTCCATCGAATTATTAATTTTTAAACATATGCTTTGATATGTTATTATTTTATAAATATGGTAACTAAGTTTTAGTGACTTTAAGTCCTTCACTCATGGTTACACACATAGCTAGTATTTAAACTGAGGTCAAAATAACTCCAAAACTCATACGTCTCTGCTCTGTATTGCTGAAGTTGAAGAGCTTCATCTTTTTTTTTTTAGCCACGCCCTGCAGCTTGTGGGATCTTATTTCCCAACCAGAGATCAAACCCGGGCCCTTGGCAGCAAAAGTGCCAGTCCTAACCACGGGGAATTCCCGAATGTCATCTTTTTAAAACAAATTAATTATGGGCCTAGTTCAAATTACCAGGGCAGTAAGAAACACAATATAAGTCTTGATTTGGGGGCTTCTCTTTCTTATGGCTCTGTAAAACTTGATTTGGGGCAAGTGGAGATGAGCAAGTGACCTGATCAATAGCCCATATTGTCTTTGTCACTACCATTGTTTGTTCTGTTGCATGATGCTTTTACACAGATTGGTCTTCTGTCATTTTTCTGGCAGGACTGTTCTGGGTCTGCTCAGAGATCTCTGTTGGAGTGGTCCTCCTTCTGGCCCACACAAGACCTGATGCTTCTCTCCAGGCCTAGACCCTAGAGGCTAACCTCAGGTATCCCTCTCTGTCTCCCATCTGGAGACCTGTGTGCAGCAGGGGCACAGATCTCATCCACTTGCCGCAAATCCAACCCCATCTAGCTCTAGGTCTGAGGGATGCTCACCCTCTCATTTCTTCCAGGCCACCTTCTTCTCCTTCATCTCTCCTATTCCTTCCCAAATGTAATTCAGCCCTATTGCTTCATTAAAGGTTTTAGAAAACAGAAGTTGCTAATTCTCTCCTGGGGCAAGAGAAATTCTTACATGCTAGGACTGAAAATCTTGATACTTTTCTTGAAGGAGGAAAGATAAAAATATACAAAATCACTCCCAGCCTTTTGAATCTTCTGCATCGATGAGAACAGAACAATATAAAACAGATTAATATCTCAAATTATCCTGCCACAATTGCAATACCGTGAAATTTGGTAATCTTATTAGCTGACATCTGTTGAGTGCATAGAATATACCAGGCACTGTTCTAAGGTTCTTTATTTTCTTACTTCACTTTATTCTTACAACAACACATGAAGTATATACTTCTATTACACCCATTTTATAGATGAGGATGCTGAAGTTTAAAAGGTTAGGTAACTTGTGCTAAATCACTGAGCTACTGAATGGTAGACCCAAGAGTTGAACCCCAGGCAACTGATTCAAGCATTTCTGTTAATAAACATTATGATATATTGCCTCTCATATTAGCCCAAAACATAGCTACTAGAATCAAAGATAGTTTTCTGACTTGGCAAGAAGCATTTTTTTGCTTGTTTGTTTTTTTAAATTGAAGTATAGTTGATTTACAATGTTGTGTTACTTTCTGGTGTACAGCAAAGTGATTCAGTTATATATATTCTTTTTCAGATTCTTTTCCATTATAGGTTATTACAAGATATTGAATATAGTTCCCTGTGCTATACAGTAGGACCTTGTTTCTTGTTTTTTAAAATAAATATTGTTTATTTATTTATTTTTGGCTGCATTGGGTCTTAGTTGGGGCACGTCTTTCGTTGCAGTATGCGGGCTCTTCACTGTGGCACATGGGCTTCTCAGGCTTCTCTCTATTTGTGGTGTGCAGGCTCCAGAGTACATGGGCTCTGTATTTGTGGTGTGTGGGCTAAGTAGTTGCGGTGCATGGGCTTAGTTGCCCCACGGCATGTGGGATCTTAGTTCCCCGACCAGGGATCGAACCTGTGTCCCCTGCATTGGGAGGCGGATTCTTAACCACTGGACCACCAGGGAAGTCCCAGGACCTTGTTATTACAAAGTTTTTTGGAGTGTAGATATGAAGCATTTTAGATGTGGCTCAAAAATTGAGAATTAAGTCCTTTCTCACTTGAGTTTGCACTGGACATTTAGAAGTGTTCTAATTGGATCACTCTGCTGGAGAAATATGTTTCAGTTTTATGTTTTAACCTTCCACTGGTACCTCTGTAAGACGAAATCTTTGCCTCACTATAGTGTTTGCTATGAGATTTACAGAGAAAGGAAAGGGACTAAAGTGGAGATTATATATCTATATCTATCAGTATATCCATATCTGTCCATCTGTCATTATAAATTATTTCAATGAAATTATTTTAGTTATTGGCAACCTAGTTCTTTCTCTATTACTGAAGTCACCATAAGCTAAGTAAAAGTGCTTGATAAAAATCAGACTCTTGTTCTCAAAATTCTTTTCAAAATTGACCAAAGCTACCACATAAAAAAGAAAAATGTCAAAATCAGGAATGACTTGTACTTGTCCTGTTATTCTGCTTACATTTTTGCAATGGCTCCTTGGATAATTTCTGCTTCCAGTAGGGAAAGATAAATTATGAAAGAAGAAAAGCACTAAAAGGTTTACTGAGAACACGTGTTTATGCATGTATTGTATATAAGTTGACCGACACAATGCAGGAACACAGTAAACATTAATTAACTTCTGTGCATTCCCTTAAAATGTGCTTCCCAGTATGCTGTACACCAGAAACTAACACAATATTGTAAATCAACTATATTTCAATTAAAAAAAAGTTAAGGGCTTCCCTGGTGGCGCAGTGGTTAAGAGTCCGCCTGCTGATGCAGAGGACACGGGTTTGCGCCCCGGTCCGGGAGGATCCCACATGCCGCGGAGCGGCTGGGCCCTTGAGCCATGGCCGCTGAGCCTGCGCGTCCGGAGCCTGTGCTCCGCAGCGGGAGAGGCCACAACAGTGAGGGGCCCGCGTACTGGAAAAAAAAAAAAAAAAAAAAAAAATTAAAAAGAAGAAAAAAGATTCTTGGGATTCAGAGAATTAAGACTTTGACTTTTCTGTTGGAGCTTGTCATTTATATTCTTCCTTGCTTCTCTGGTCTTTGCCTAATATGTGGTTTGTTCTCACCTTAGAGACTGTGTAAGGACAAGCTCATGTCTGTAAAGTGGTCTCTAGTGCCTACTGGATTTTCTCCCATTATTTACTGTTTCCACAGGTGATTGAAGGTTGTGGCTGGTCACAGGGATTCTTCAAGGTTACTGGGATGTCATTCACTCAGCTGGGAAGGTCTTTGTGTTCCTTTGACTTACTCTGGCTGTTTCTGTCACCTTATAGCTAGAAGCTCGTCTTGGTCTATCCATTAGCATAAAGGTGTTCAGAGTTAATGATAAGTAAACAATATACATTTTATGCATTTTACAGGTAATTACCTTTCTTTTGCTTCTTAGATGGAACAATCTGACTGTGCTCACAACTGTTATTTGAATACATTTTAAAAAATTGCTTTAGCCATTATTTCAGGCACTTATAAAGTTGCCCCCTAAGAATCCTGCTAAAAGGTCTGTTCATTTAGATTCATGGCAGTGCTTCTGGGCATTCTCCTGTTTGAGAAAAACATAAATACCTGCCAAGGTGCCATGCGCAGTTTTGGAAAAGTAATGATCACTCTGTTCCAATCAATCTTATGGAAGTCTACTGTTTAATTCTCTGGTCAGAAGCAATTGCTTGCCGAAGACACAGATAATCCCTTAAGCATGAAAGGCTGCCTCCTAACTACGCTGCCGCATTCAGTAGATCCCATTTGCACCAAAAGACTTAGCTGCTTGGCTTTCTCTGTACTGTTCGTACTGCTCTATTAGGAAAGCACTACAGCACTGTGGTTAAGAGCAGTGATTTTGACCTTACATAAAACTCGGTCAAATCCTGCCTTCTCTCTTTAAACTGGGTGATATCAGTCAAATCTCTTAAGTGCTTTGAGCTTCAGCTTCCTCATCTATTCGGTCCTTAACTCAGTGTCATCTTACAAGTTAAATGACCAGCTCTTAGAAACAGATGACTACACAGTAAACTCTTATATGGCCCGACTATTAAGACTAATTATTCATTTTCACCTGCAAAACTGTTCTACAGTTGTTTCACAAGTGTTTTAAGTTCCACACTAGAATGTAAATCCCTATAGCTTCAAGTAGATGTTCAATATGGTCTATGTCCCTAAATGGGACAGTTGATACAAAGCAGGTAGGAAGTAAATTGTAGGTCCTTTGCTGCAATTGTTTCTTCTCATAGTTCTGATGGGTGATTTTGAGACACTCATATTCTCTTACCAGGTTGCTGCTGCAATTAAGTACAAGTATTTGGAAGAATGCTGGTTTGAGATAGCAGTGTTGATAGTAGTTATGGAATTGGATTTTTCATTTCATGAAGCCAGTTTGTCCATGAAACCAATTGATTGAACCTAGAGCTCTGTTCTCATAAGCTGCACATTCTGGTTACTGATTGAACCATTCTTTCTGAAAGCTGTCACCTTTGTTACAAGATGAACTGCACAAAAAAGAGCCAGAAAAGGGATTAGAGTTCATGAGTTCAGGGACGCCACAAAAGGATTTTGACTGAGCTTTCTTTATTGTTCATGACTAGCTGCTGAGTTTTGGAGGATTAGAATATTATACGGTTTCTCAGACTGGCTAAAATTGGATGAATTATAACTTTAAATTAGCAAGATGATAGGATGAAATATTTTCTTTTTTGATATTTTATTTTCATTTTCATTTTTTCTATTTCTAGATGAACTCCTTTAATCATATGGAAGGACTTGAATTTTTCTTTTTATTTTTTTATACAAGGAGAATAGAAGGGTCCAAAACCAAAAACGATAAGCAATAATACTCTCTTGTATCTTGTTGATTCTGATCAAAAAGTCAAGAAAATCCCAAACCCCAAATAACCAATAAACAAAAGTATTTATTGAATTACGACTCTCTAAGATTAAAAAGCAGTTCTTGCTTGTTTTACATATATATATATATGACTTACAGCAATGAGCTGCACATATTGGGTGATCAGTAACTGTTAGTTCTTGTTCTTACCTATATTCTTACTGAGTCCTCTTGGTATGTATTATGAGTATTAATTAAATGGAATTTTATTAGCTCCACTTAACAAATGTGAGCACTGAGACTGAGAGAGGTTAAATAACTTGCCTGCCCAAGAACTCTCACTGAGTAAATGGGGAAGATGTATTGCAATGCAAATCTTTATTATGGCATGCTCTTACCTCCTACACTATACACCCCCTAAGACCAGCATCTGAATTGGTGAATTTGTCCTAGTCCAGGGTCTGGTCCTCAGTTCTGTACACTGAAAAATCTGATCTGTCAGCACACCAAGAATGGGCTTACTAACCAGTTTCACAGAGACCAATGCATAAGGCAGAGAATTTAGATTAAGTAGCATACATACTAACCTATCTCTTGGCATTGTTTTCCTCTGCATTGGTTTTGTTCTCAGGCAAGTAAATATGGCTAAGTTGGCTATAGAACCCCAGGCTTATGTTCTAGCAGTTTAGCAACTCCAGCAGAATGAGCACATCTCATTCCACATATTTGCAAATGGTTCTAGCAAAAGTCTTGGGGGGGCTGATTCTCATTGGTCTAGATGTGGTCTCTTACCATCACTCAACCAATCACGGAAACTTGGATTTATCTAGACCTAAGTCATGTTCCTAGTTCTATATCTGGAAGACTGAATCATCCTTCCACAAACATGGATTGAGGGAAATAAAAATGCTCTCACCAAAAGAAGTCTGAATGAACGCCAACCAGGCAAAAAGAATAGGTGCCCATACAGTGTGTCACACAGTCTGAAATACTTAGCATGAGGAGGGGATTTTCCCAGGTGAGAAGCTGTTCATGGAAAGCTAAATTGAAACCAGAGATTGTTTGGTGAGTATGGAATTGGAACACAGACCCATAGTTGGTTTGAGGTTAAATTGTGGTGAGCTGTGATAGCTGAAAAATTGCCATAATAAGGTCATGCTTGGAATATATTTCAGGAAGGTGGAGTCTGTGGACCAGGGAAGAACTCTCCCTTTACTCTCATTAGTTGTGAGACTACTAGCCACCTTTTGCCTCTTTGTTCTACCAGTTTCTATGCTCCATGCTAACTGTGTTAGTCAGGGTTCTCCAGAGAAACAGAACCAGTAGAAGGTATATATTTATATTCGTATATATAAAGAGAATTATTATAAAGAATTGGCTCATGCAATTATGGAAGCTGAAAAGTCCCAAGATATGCAGGGTGAGCCGGCAAGCTAGGGACCCAGGAAAGCCAATGATTTTGTTCCAATACGAGTCAGAATGCCTGACAACTGGGAGAACCTATGGTGTAGTTCCATTCCAAAGGCTGGCAGGCTCATGACCCAGGATGAGCCAATGTTTCAGTTCAAATCCAAAGGCAGGAAAAAAACCAATGTCCCAGTTTCAAAGCGGTCAGGTAGGAGAATTTTCCCTTACTTTGGAGAGGGTCAGCCTTTCTGTTCTATTCAAACTTTTAACTGATTAGATGAAGCCCACTCACATTAGGGAGGGCAATCTGCTTTACTCAGTCTACCAATTTAAGTATTAAGCTCATCAAAAATATCCTCAGAGAAACACCAAGAATCACGTTTGACCAAATGTCTGGGCATCTCATAACTCAGTCAAGTTGACACGTAAAATTAACCGTCAGGCTAACCATTTCCCTTTTCTGCATAGACACAATAAGGCTGAGCAGGTTTCCACTTACTAGATGATAATGATTTCCAACATCTCTCTTTCTAAGATTGTAAACAAGGCAACTTGTTTGAAATTTTGAATCTGTCTGCTCTTTAATAAAAATTTTAAAAGTGAGCCCTTGGTTTACTTCCACATGTGGCTCTCTGGAGTTTCTAATATTTAATTCATAGAATGCATTACTTATTTCCAAGATTTCAGAAATCTTCATGGTAAAAACCATACTTAGTTTGTGCTAAATGAGATGATAAGTGCTGGGGGAGGTGGGCGGAGGGGCAGATCTACTGAAGAACTTCAAATCCAGTTAGTAGACAAGATGGCTGCAAATGAAACTATTGGTAAATGTGAAACAAAATGGTTAAAATCTCATAAAAATACTAGGTGACTTAATACTGATGTTAAAACTTAAGGTCTGTTTTTTTTTTTTAATACCATTTCTGTGTTACACTGAAAAATGTTTTTAAAGACATAACTGTTTTTCATTAATTTGGACTTGAAACATTCCCATATTATTATTATTTAAACATCTTTATTGGAGTATAATTGCTTTACAATGTTATGTTAAATTCTACTTTATAACAAAGTGTATCAGTTATACATATACATATGTTCCCATATCTCTCACCTCTTGCATCTCCCTCCCTCCCAACCTCGCTATCGCACCCCTCTAGGTTTTTTTTTTTTCCTTAGATTCCACATATATGTGTTAGCATACAGTATTTGTTTTCCTCTTTCTGACGTACTACACTCTGTATGACAAACTCTAGGTCCATCCAACTCATTACAAATAAACTCAATTTCATTTCTTTTTATGGCTGAGTAATATTCCATTGTATATATGTGCCACATCTGCTTTATCTATTCATCTGTTGATGGACACTTAGGTTGCTTCCATGTCCTGGCTATTGTAAATAGAGATGCAATAAACATTTTGGTACATGACTCTTTTTGAATTATGGTTTTCTCAGTGTATATGCCCAGTAGTGGGACTGCTGGGTCGTATGGTAGTTCTATTCTAGTTTTTTAAGGAACCTCCATACTGTTCTCCATAGTGGCTGTATCAATTTACATTCCACCAACAGTGCAAGAGTGTTCCCTATTCTCCTCACCCTCTCCAGCATTTATTGTTTGTAGATATTTTGATGAGGGCCATTCTTACCTGTGTGAGGTGACACCTCATTGTAGTTTTGATTTGCATTTCTCTAATGATTAATGATGTTGAGCATTCGTTCACGTGTTTGTTGGCAATCTGTATATCTTCTTCGGAGAAATGTATATTTAGGTCTTCTGCCCATTTTTGGATCGGGTTGTTTGTTTTTTTCATATTGAGCTGCATGAGCTGCTTGTAAATTTTGGAGATTAATCCTTTGTCAGTTGCTTCATTTGCAAATATTTTCTCCCATTCTGAGGAGAATGGTTTTATGGTCTTGTTTATGGTTTCCTTTGCTGTGCAAAAGCTTTTAACTTTCATTAGGTCCCATTTCTTTATTTTTGTTTTTATTTCTATTTCTCTAGGAGGTGGGTCAAAAAGGATCTTGCTGTGATTTATGTCAGAGTGTTCTGCCTTTGTTTCCTCTAAGAGTTTGATAGTGTCTGGCCTTACATTTAGGTCTTTAATCCATTTTGAGTTTATTTCCGTGTATGGTGTTAGGGACTGTTCTAATTTCGTACTTTACATGTAACTGTCCAGTTTTCCCAGCACCACTTACTGAAGAGGCTGTCTTTCTCCACTGTATATTCTTGCTTCCTTTGTCAAAGATAAGGTGACCATATGTGCCTGGGTTTATCTCTGGGCTTTCTATCCTGTTCCATTGATCTATATTTCTGTTTTTGTGCCAGTACCATACTGTCTTGATTACTGTAGCTTTGTAGTATAGTCTGATGTCAGGGAGCCTGATTCCTCCAGCTCCTTTTTTCTTTCTCAAGATTGCTTTGGCTATTCGGGGTCTTTTGCGTTTCATACAAATTGTGAATTTTTTTTTTCTAGTTCTGTGAAAAATGCCAGTGGTAGTTTGATAGGGATTGCACTGAATGTGTGGATTTCTTTGGGTAGTAGAGTCATTTTCACAATGTTGATTCTTCCAATCCACGTATATGGTATATCTCTCCATCTATTCGTATCATCTTTAATTTCTTTCATTCGTGTCTTATAATTTTCTCCTACAGGTCTTTTGTCTCCTTAGGTAGGTTTATTCCTAGATATTTTATTCTTTTTGTTGCAATGGTAAATGGGAGTGTTTCCTTAATTTCTCTTTCAGATTTTTCATCATTAGTGTATAGGAATGCAAGAGATTTCTGTGCATTAATTTTGTATCCTGCTACTTTACCAACTTCATTAATGAGCTCTAGTAGTTTTCTGGTGGCATTTTTAGGATTCGCTATGTATAGTGTAATGTCGTCTGCAAACAGTGACAGTTTTACTTCTTCTTTTCCGATTTGTATTCCTTTTATTTCTTTTTCTTCTCTGATTGCCATGGCTAGAACTTCCAAAACTATGTTGAATAATAGTGGTGAGAGTGGACATCCTTGTC
>NC_041214.2:104059284-104059749 GCF_002837175.3 Physeter macrocephalus | reverse complement strand
ATTTGCATATATTGAAGAATCTTTGCATCCCTGGGATAAACCTCACTTGATCATGGTGTATGATCCTTTTAATGTGCTGTTGGATTCTGTTTGCTAGTATTTTGTTGAGGATTTTTGCATCTATGTTCATCAGTGATATTGGCCTGTAGTTTTCTTTCTTTGTGACGTCTTTGTCTGGTTTTGGTATCAGGGTGATGGTGGCCTCATAGAATGAGTTTGGGAGTGTTCCTCCCTCTGCTATCTTTTGGAAGAGTTTGAGAAGTATAGGTGTTAGCTCTTCTCTAAATGTTTGATAGAATTCACCTGTGAAGCCATCTGGTCCTGGGCTTTTGTTTGTTGGAAGATTTTTAATCACAGTTTCAAATTCAGTGCTTGTGATTGGTTTGTTCATATTTTCTATTTCTTCTTGGTTCAGTCTCAGCAGCGTTGTGCATTTCTAAGAATTTGTCCATTTCTCCCAGGTGT
>NC_041214.2:104058879-104059211 GCF_002837175.3 Physeter macrocephalus | reverse complement strand
AAAGTTAGGTTGTTTATTCGAGATGTTTCCTGTTTCTTAAGGTAGGATTGTATTGCTATAAACTTCCCTCTTAGAACTGCTCTTGCTGCATCACATAGGTTTTGGGTCGTCATGTCTCCATTGTCATTTGTTTCTGAGTATTTTTTGATTTCCTGTTTGATTTCTTCAATGATCAATTCGTTATTAAGTAGTGTATTGTTTAGCCTCCATGTGTTTGTATTTTTTACAGATCTTTTCCTGTAATTGATATCTAGTCTCATAGCGTTCTGGTCGGAGAAGATACTTGATACAATTTCAATTTTCTTAAATTTACCAAGGCTAGATTTGTGACC
>NC_041214.2:104058726-104058869 GCF_002837175.3 Physeter macrocephalus | reverse complement strand
ATAAATATCAATTAAGTCCATCTTGTTTAATGTATTATTTAAAACTTGTGTTTATTTAGAACTTGTGTTTATTAAAACTTATTTATTTTCATTTTGGATGATCTGTCCATCGGTGAAAGTGGGGTGTTAAAGTCCCCTACTAT
>NC_041214.2:104044463-104057222 GCF_002837175.3 Physeter macrocephalus | reverse complement strand
ATATTTTCTCAGTCCCTTTTTTTCCCTCTTCTTCTTCTGGGACCCCTATAATTCGAATGTTGGTGCATTTAATGTCCCAGAGGTCTCTCAGATTGTCCTCAGTTCTTTTCATTCTTTTTTCTTTATTCTGCTCTGAAGTAGTTATTTCCACTCTTTTATCTTACAGGTCACTTATTCGTTCTTCTGCCTCAGTTATTCTGCTGTTGATCCCTTCTAGAGTATTTTTAATTTCATTTATTGTGTTGCTCATCATTGCTTGCTTCCTCTTTATTTCTTCTAGGTCCTTGTTAAATGTTTCTTGCATTTTGTCTATTGTATTTCCAAGATTTTGGATCATCTTTACTATCATTATTCTGAATTCTTTTTCAGGTAGACTGCCTATTTCCTCTTCATTTGTTAGGTCTGGTGGGTTTTTACCTTGCTCCTTCATCTGCTGTTTTTTTCTGTCTTTTCATTTTGCTTACTGTGTTTGGGGTCTCCTTTTTGCAGGCTGCAGGTTCGTAGTTCCCGTTGTTTTCAGTGTCTGTCCCCAGTGCTAAGGTTGGTTCAGTGGTTTGAGTAGGTTTCCTGGTTGGGGGGACTAGTGCCTGTGTTCTGTTGGATGAGGCTGGATCTTGTCTTTCTGGTGGGCAGGTCCACGTCTGGTGGTGTGTTTTTGGGTGTCTGTAGCCTTATTATGATTTTAGGCAGCTTCTCTGCTAATGGATGGGGCTGTAGTCCTATCTTGCTAGTTGTTGGGCATAGGGTGTCCAGCACTGTAGCTTGCTGTTCGTTGAGTGAAGCTGGGTCTTGGTTTTTAGATGGAGATCTCTGGGAGATTTTCGCCGTTTGATATTACGTGGAGCTGGGAGGTCTCTTGTGGACCAGTGACCTGAAGTTGGTTCTCCCACCTCAGAGACACAGCCCTGGTGCCTGGCTGGAGCACCAAGAGCCTTTAATCCACATTGCTCAGAATAAAAGGGAGAAAAAATAGAAAGGAAGGAAGGAAGAAAGGAAAGAAGGAAGGAAGGGAGGAAGGAAGGGAGGAAGGAAGGGAGGAAGGAAGGGAGGAAGGAAGGGAGGAAGGGAGGAAGGAAGGAAAGGAGGGAGGAAGAAAGGAAGGAAGAAAGGAAGGAAAAAAGAAAGGAAGAAAGAAAGAAGATAAATTAAAGTAGGATAAAATAAAGTTATTAAAATAAAAAACAATTATTAAGAAGAAAAATTTTAAAAATTAAAAAAAAAAAAAAGTGTCAGAACCCTAGGACAAATGGTGAAAGTGAAGCTATACAGACAAAATCTCACACAGCAGCACACACACACATACACACTCACGAAAAGGGAAAAAGGGGAAAATAATCATATATCTTGCTCCCAAAGTCCACCTCCTCATCTTGGGATGATTCGCTGTCTATTCAGGTATTCCACAGATGCTGGACACTTCAAGTTGATCGTGGATATTTAATCCGCGCTTCTGAGGCTGCTGGGAGAGACCTCCCCCTCTCCTCTTTGTTCGCACGGCTCCTGGGGTTCAGCTTTGGACTTGGCCCTGCCTCTGCGGGTAGGTCGCCCGAGGGCGTCTGCTCTTCGCTCATACAGGACGGGGTTAAAGGAGCAGCTCATTCAGGGGCTCTGGCTCAGGCTGGTGGGAGGGAGGGGTACGGATGCGGGGCGAACCTGCGGCAGCAGAGGCCGTCGTGACGTTGCACCAGCCTGAGGTGTGCCGTGCGTTCTCCTGGGGAAGTTGTCCCTGGATCCCGGGACCTGGCAGTGGCGGGCTGCACAGGCTCCCAGGAGGGGAGGTGTGGGGAGTGACCTGTGCTCGCACAGAGGCTTCCTGGTGGCAGCAGCAGCAGCCTTAGCGTCTCATGCCCGTCTCTGGTGTCCGCACTGATAGCCGCGGCTCGCACCCGTTTCTGGAGCTCCTTTACGTGGCGCACTTAATCCCCTCTCCTCTCGCATCAGAAAACAGAGGCAAGAAAAAGTCTGTTGTCTCTTCGGCAGCTCCAGAGTTTCCCGACTCCCTCCTGGCTAGCCGTGGTGCACTAACCCCTTCAGGCTGTGTTCACGCAGCCAACCTCAGTCCTCTCCCGGCTTCCGACGGACCGAAGCCCGATCCTCAGCTCCCAGCCCCCGCCCGCCCCGGCGGGTGAGCAGACAAGCCTCTCGGGCTGGTGAGTGCTGTCGGCACCGGTCCTCTGCGGGAATCTCTCGGCTTTGCCCTCCGCACCCTGTTGCTGCGCTCTCCTCCGTGGCTCTGAAGCTTCCCCCCTCTGCCACCCGCAGTCTCTGCCCGTGAAGGGGCTTCTAGTGTGTGGAAACCTTTCCTCCTTCACAGCTCCCTCCCACTGGTGCAGGTCCCATCCCTATTCTTTTGTCTCTGTTTATTCTTTTTTCTTTTGCCCTACCCAGGCACGTGGGGTGTTTCTTGCCTTTTGGGAGTTCTGAGGTCTTCTGCCAGAGTTCAGTGGGTGTTCTATAGGAGCAGTTCCACGTGTAGATGTATTTCTGACGTATCTGTGGGGAGGAAGGTGATCTCCGCGTCTTACTCTTCCGCCATCTTCCTGGACTCCCACTGCCTTCTTTTTTAAAGGCTGAATAATATTCCATTGTACTTTATCTATTCATCCATTGATGAACATTTAGTTGTTTTCATATCTTGATTATGTAAATAATACTACAATGAACATGGGAATGAGCTATCTCTTTGAGATCCAGATTTCTATCCCTTTGGATACATGCGCAGAAATGGGATTGTGGATAATATGGTAGCTCTATATTTAATTTTTTGAGGAACCTCCATATTGTTTGCCATAGTGGTTGTACCAATTTACATTCCCTCCAATAGTATCCAAGGGTTCCCTTTTCTCCACATCCTCATCAGTACTTGTTATCTTTGTTTTTTTTTTTTTATAATAGCCAACCTAACAGGTGTGAGGTGATTTCTCATTGTGATTTTGATTTGCATTTCCCTGATAATTAGTGATGTTGAGCATATTTTCATACACCTGTTAGAAATTGTAAGTATTTTTTGGAGAAATATCTGTTCAGGTGCTTGGCCCAATTTTTAATTGGTTTATTTGGTTTTTGTCTATTAAGTTGTTTGAGTTCCTTATATATTTTGGATATCAATCCCTTATCAGATATATGGTCTGAAAATATTTTCTCCCATGCCATAGGTTGTATTTACATGTTGTTGATTGCCTTTGTTTGTTTTAATTGATTTACTACATAGTTTTTTGATTTATATTTTACTGATATCCACTCTGTTCTTCCTTCTGATTATTTGGATTTCATTTGTGCTTCTTTTTCTAGTTTTCTAAGGCGAAAGTTGTGGTTTTTGATTTGGGACATTTTTTTCCTGTTAAAGTAAATAGTGCTCTAAGCTTTCTTGTAATTACAGCTTTAGCTGCATCCCCAAAACTTTGATATGTTGTATTTTTTAAAAATTCATTTCAAAATACTTTCCATTTTCCCTTTTGATTTCTTATTTGATTTATGAATTATTTATGTGTACTATTTAGCTTTTACATATTTGGGGATTTTTTTTTTTTTTTTTAGGTATCTTAATGTGGCTGGTTTCAAATATAATTCTGTGGTGGTAATTTGATTGCTTTTAAATGTATTGAGACTTGTTTCATGGCCCAGAATATGGTCTGTGTTCTTAAGTGTTCTGAGTGAACTTGAAAAAAATGTGTATTCTGCAGTTGTTGAGTGGAATGTTCTATAAGTGTCAATTCAGTAGAGTAGATTGGTAATGTGCAAGTCTCACATAAAAGCACATCTTGTTTTATTGCGCTTCACAGATACTGCAGTTTTTACAAATTGAAAGTTTGTGGCAAACTGCTTTGTCCAATGGTGGTTAGCATTTTTTAGCAATAAAGTGCTTTAATTAAGGTATGTGCATTTTTTTAATACGTAATTCTATTTCACATTTGAAAGACTACTGAATAGTATGAACATAACTTTTATATGCACTAGGAAACCAAGAAGTTCATGTTACTAGCTTTATTGTGGTGCTCTGGAACCAAACCCACAGTATCTCTGAGGTAGGCCTGTATTCTTAATGTTTTTCTTTCTCTATGGAGTTAGGGTTTTTAAAAATAACTTAACTATATGGATTTGTCTGTTTTACTTTGAAGATATGTCAGTGTTTATTTCATATATTTTGAAGCTCTCTATTAGCTGTATAAAAGTTCAGTATCATGTATCTGCTTGATGAATTGACCCCTATATCAGTATGAAATCCCTTTTGTCTCTCTTAATATTCTTTATTCTGAAATCAACGTTGTCTGAAAAAATATAGCCACTTCAGCTTTAATGATCTTTTAAAGGGATTTTAATAGTAAAAGAGTCCTTAGCTCAGTCAGAGTGCATGGCTCACGGTGAAGCAAAGCTGTTTAAAATAAGTAAATAAATAAATAAATGAGTCTTTATATTTACCCATGTAGTTATCATTTCCTGTGTGTTTCATGCTTTTGTATATATCCATATTTCTATCCGATATCTTGTTCCTTCTGCTTTAATTTCTTGTAATGCACATCTGAATTCTTTTTTGTTTTGTGTGTCTGAAATGATCTTTATTTTGCTTTTGCTTTTGCAAAAATAGTTTCCTTGGGTAAAGAATTATAGGTTGACATTTTTCATTTTTCTTTCAATGCTTCCCTGTCATTTTTGTATTGTTTCCAATGTGAAATGTGCTGTCATCCAAGTATTGAATATGATGTCAACAGAGGCTGTTTGCCTCTATACATAACATGTAGTTTTTCTCTGGCTGTTTTAAATATTTTTTCTTTTATCAATAGTTTTGAAGAATTTGATTTTGATGTATTTTCATGTAGTTTCTCTTTTTTTTTTTTTGTGCTTGAGTTTGAGTTTTTTTGGATCTGTGGGTTTATAGTTTCTCCTTTCTCCACTTTTCTCTTTCCTTCTCTTGGGACTCTAATTACATATATTTCACATTGCTTGAAATTGCATCACAGCGTATCAATTCTCTGTTTATTTTTTTAGTACATTTTCTCCGAGTTTTTTAATGGATAATTTTAATTGCCATGTATTTGAGTTCAGTAATCATTTTCTTCTGCAATGTTTCATTTCCCATAACCACATCCAATGCAGTTTTCCTCTCAGACATTGTCTTTTCATCTCTAGAAGTCGGATTTGTGCCTCTTTGGGGGGGTTTCTGTGCCTCCACTTCATATAGTCAGTCTTTCCTCTAGATTCTTAAATGTACAAAATACAACTAAAATAGCTGTTAACATTCTTTTTCTACTAATTCTGTCCTCTGTGTCATTTCTGGGACAGTTTCTCTTTTTTATTGAAGTATAGTTGCTGTACAATATTGTATGTTACAGGTGTACAATATAGTGATTCACAATTTTTAAAGGTTATACTCCATTTATAGTTATTATAATATTTTGGCTATACTCCCTGTGTTGTACAATACATTCTTGTAGCTTATTTTATACCTAATAATTTGTAACTCTTAATCCCCTACTCCCTGTTTCTCCCCTCCTCCCTTCCCTCTCCCCACTGGTAACCACTAGCTTATTCTCTATATCTGTGAGTCTGCTTCTTTTTTGTTATATTTACTAGTTTGTGGTATTTCTTAGATTCCATATATAAGTGATATCATACAGTATTTGTCTTTCTCTGAGTTATTTCACTTAGTGTATTGCCCTCCAAGTCCATCTATGTTGCTGTAAATGGCAAAATTTTGTTCTTTTTTATGGCTGAGTAGTATTCCTTGAGAATATATGTGTCTTCTTCATACATGCCACGTCTTCTTCATACATTCATCTGTTGATGGACACTCTGGACACTCAGGTTGCTTCTATATCTGGTTATTGTAAATAATGCTGCTATGAACATTGGGGTACATGTATCTTTTCAAATTAGTGCTTTTGTTTTTTTCAGATATATACCCAGGAGTGGAATTGCCGGGTCATATGGTAGTTCTATTTTTAGCTTTTTGAGAAGCCTCCATACTGTTTTCCACAGTGGCTGTACCTATTTACATTCCTACCAACAGTGTACAAGGGTTGGGGCAGTTTCTTGATTGATTCCTCTCCTCACCATGGGCCTGTTTTTCTGTTTCTTTGCATGCCTGGTAATTTTTTATAGGATGCCAGACATTTAAAATTTTACATTGTTGGGTGCTTGATATATTTATATTCTTTTAAATACTCTTGAGCTTTGTTCTGGGACTTGGTTAAGTTACTTGAAAGCAGTTCGATCCATTTTAGTCTTACCTTTAAGTTCTCTTAGGTGGAACCAGAGAGACTTCTAGTCTATGGCTGATTTTTTTCCAGTACTAAGGCCAAATTGCTCTGACTACTCTACCCAATGCCCTGTGAATTATGAACTTTTGCTCTGTAGCTGGTGTGAACTGCTATCTTCCTAGCCCTGTATGGAAGAAAACTGGAGCTAGGGTGAAGTGAGGAAGTTATCAAGGGTAAAAAATTTAAGGTGGTAGTCTCTCTGAGGCTCATCCAAGTGCAGTCTTCACTTGAGACTGAGTGCCTCCTAAAATTTTGTGTCCTGGACACCATGCTTGCCTTACAGTAGTCCCAGTTCTGGTTTGTAGGATTGGTCATTTTAATGCAGGGGTCGGCAAACTTTTTCTTTAAGGACTAGATAGTAAATATTTTAGGCTTGTGAGACATACAGGTTCTACTGCATCTATTCAACTCTGGTAGTTTAGCACGAAGTAGTCATATACAACCTGTGAATGATAGGTGTGACTTTGTTCCAATAAAAACTTTATTTACAAAAACAGATGGTTGGCTTACTGGCTGCAGTTTGCTCATTCCTTCTCTAATCCCTTGGGTGCCCTTTCCCCAGCCTTGATTAGTTTCTTCACATGCATGTGCTAATTAGTGCTTAACTGATTAACTGAGAGAGACTGTACAGATTTTCAGAGTGTTTCTTTGTTCAACTCTCTTTTTTCTAGCACTTTCCCTTGCAAACTCTGGTTTCCTTGGCCTTCTTTTCTCCCAGCCTCATCACTCCAAGTCAGGGAGACCACTTGGCTCTAAGTTTGTTCTCCTTGTGCCATGGCCTCTTCATTGAGTGACATCCAATATCTTAGTGTGTGTCATTTTACATTTTGTGTATACTTTTTAAAGTTATTTCAGGTGAGAGGATAAATGCAATCCTTATTACTTCATCTTGGCCCAATGTGGAAGTCTCTAGTATTGTGTTTTAAAATTACATTGTACTGTCTTCTCCTATTATAAATAGAAATGAAATAAATTACTTGTACAGAATCTAACATGTTCAGAATTCATTATTTAACTAACTTTATGGACTTACAAGTTATCATAGACTTCCAGAATTTTCATTTTTTTCATTTGTTTGAGGAGGATAATATCTGTCTCACAAGGTTGTTGGGAAGTTTAAATGAATAGTAAATGAGAAAGCACCTAGCATATGCATGTCTTACTTGTAGTAGGCATAAAGATACTTAATTCACTTTCCCAAGTTTGATGTGTTGATTAGCTAAAACTGGATTGCAATTTTTTAGACTATGTTCTGGGGTTGGAAGGATGCTGAGGGATGTAAGTACACATAAATTATATTGTTGCTCTTTTAATTGTACTGCCCATGTTTTGGAGTTGGATAGTGGTGGGAAACACCCTGTATTTCTCTTTTCTCCCTATATCCCATAAAAAGGAGTTTAATTAAAGTAATATTACATTTGCCATTATAGATTCTCTTTGGTTGAATGTCTCTTTATGTCTTTTGCCCAATTTTTAATTGGCTGCATCGGCAGGCGGACTCTTAACCACTGCGCCACCAGGGAAGCCCTTAATTGGATTTTTTAACTGGTGAGTTTTTGTTTTTTTTTTAAATCTTTGTTTGGCTGTGCAGCATGTGGGATCTTAGTTCCCCCATCAGGGATTGAACCCCCGCCCTGCAGTGGAAGCGTGGAGTCTTAACCACTAGACTACCAGGGAAGCCCTAACTGGTAAATTTTGAGAGTTCTTTATACATTCTAGATTTAAGTCCTTTGTCAGATATATGGTTTGCAAATATTTTCTCCTATTCTGTAGCTTGTTTTTCCATCCTCTTATCAGAGTCTCTCACAGAGCAACTTTTTTTTTTTAAATTTTTTTTGGGGCTGCGTTGGATCTTTGTTGCTGCGTGTGGGCTTTCTCTAGTTGTGGTGAGCGGGGGCTACTCTTCTTTGCTGTGCGCAGGTTCCTCATTGCGGTGGCTTCTCTTGTTGCGGAGCATGGGCTCTAGGCGCGTGAGCTTCAGTAGTTGCAGCACGCAGTCTCAGTAGTTGTGGCATGTGGGCTCTAGAGAGTGCAGGCTCAGTGGTAGTGGCGCACGGGCTCTAGGGCGCATGGGCTTCGGTAGTTGTGACACGCGTTGTCAGATATATGGTTTGCAAATATTTTCTCCTATTCTGTAGCTTGTTTTTCCATCCTCTTATCAGAGTCTCTCACAGAGCAAACTTTCTTTTTTAACTTTTTTTTTTTAAATTTTTTTTGGGGCTGCGTTGGATCTTTGTTGCTGCGTGTGGGCTTTCTCTAGTTGTGGTGAGCGGGGGCTACTCTTCTTTGCTGTGCGCAGGTTCCTCATTGCGGTGGCTTCTCTTGTTGCGGAGCATGGGCTCTAGGCGCGTGAGCTTCAGTAGTTGCAGCACGCAGTCTCAGTAGTTGTGGCATGTGGGCTCTAGAGAGTGCAGGCTCAGTGGTAGTGGCGCACGGGCTCTAGGGCGCATGGGCTTCGGTAGTTGTGACACGCGGGCTCAGTAGTTGTGGCTCACGGGCTTAGTTGCTCCACGGTATGTGGGATCTTCCCAGACCAGGGATTGAACCTGTGTCCCCTGCATTGGCAGGCAGATTCTTAACCACTGTGCCACCAGGGAAGTCCCTCTGTTTTAACTTTGATGAAGTCCAATTTATCAAGTTTTTCCTTTTGTGGACCATACTTTTGGTGTCATGTCTGAGTACTCTTTACCAAGCCTTAGATCCTAAAGATCTTCTCCTATGTTATCTTTGTATTTTTATAGTTTTATGTTTTACATTTAAAGCTATGATCTTTCAGATTTTTATATAAGGTTTGAGGTCTAGATTAAGGTTGATTCTTTTACCTATGGTTGTCCATTTACTTCAGTACCATAATATTATACATCTCCATTGAATTTCTTTTGCACTTTGTAGAAAATTAATTGGCTGACTTGTGTGGGTCTATTTCTCTGTTCTCTATGACATTCCATTGATCCACGTGTCTAATCTGTCAGTACCACACAGTCTTGATTACTTTGGCTATAGAATAAACTTTGAAGTGAGACAGAATAATTCTTCCCATTCTATTATTTTAAAAAATCATTTTAGATATCCAAGTTCCTTTGCTGTTCCACATATTTTAGAATAGTCTTGTCTATATATTCAAAAAATCTTGCTGGGACTTTGATAGTGATTATGATAAACTTTAATCAATCTGGACATCTCTATATGTTGTCTTCCAATCCATGACACAGTATGTCTCCCCACTTACTTAGGTCTTCTTTCATCAGCACTTTGTGATTATCAGCATACAGACTCAGTATGTGTTTAGTTAAATGTACATCAAAGCATTTCTTTTCTTTTTTCTAGTGATTATAGACGTATTCCATTTTAGATTTTGGTGTCTTGTGTTCATTGCTAATATATACAAATACAACTGACTTTTGTATGTTGATCTTATATCCTGTGACCTTGCTGAACTCACTAAGCAGTTTAATAAATTTCCTTGAGTTTCCTATATAGATGATCATGTCATCTGCAAACAGGGAAAATTTTACTTCTTTCTTTCTGATTTGTATGCTTTTTCTTCCCTTTACTTGCTTTAATGTGCTAGGTAAAACTTTCAGAACTATGCTGAATAAATGATGAGAGCAGACATCCTTGCCTTGTTGTGATTTTAGGGGAAAGCTTTCAGTCTTTTACCATTAAATATGATGTTAGCTGGAGGCTTTTTGTAGATGATTTTCTTCAAGTAGAGAAAGTTCTCTCTATGTCTAGTTTTCTGAGACTTTTTAGTTTAAATGAGTAGTGAGTGTTGCCAACTTCCTTTTCTGCATCAATTAATGTGATCATACAATTTTTCTTTTTAGGCTGTTAATACAGTGGATTACATGGATTCATTTTCTAATATTGAACCAGTCTTGCCTCCTTAGAGTAATCATATCTTATGGCCATGGTACATAATTTCTAAAATTTATTGCTGAAAACGTATTTGTTAATATTTTTTTTAAAGTTTTGTTTGTGGCTATTTAATGAGGAATATTGGTCTGCAGTTTTCATTTTCTATATTTTCTTTGGAATCAGGATAATACTGCCTCCACAGAATGATGGGGACATGTTGCCTTCTCATTTATTTTCTAGAAGAAAATGTGTAGAATTAGTTTTAACTTTTCTTTTAACATTTGGTAGAATTCTCCAGTGAAACCATCTGGACCTGGATGTGTCCTTTTGGGGAGTTTTTAAATTATTAATTTCAATTTCTTTGACAGTTATGGGGATATTCAAATTATTAACTTCAATTTCCATGAATTGTGGTAGATTATGTTTTTCAAGGAATTGGTCCATTTCACCTAAATTGTCCAATTTATGCATGGATAGTTGTTCATAGTAGTCCCTTATTATCCTTTTGATGTCTGCAGGGTCTGTTTCCTTCCTGATATTGCTAATTTGTGTCTTCTTTCTCTCTTTTTTTCTTTGACACTCTTGCTAGAGGTTATAATTTTTGAAGGTCATTTCAAAGAACCAGCTTTCAGTTCCACTGATTTCCTCAGTTGTTTTTCTGTTTTCAATTTCATTTATTTCTGCTCTTATATTTATTATTTCCTTCCTTCTGTTTGCTTTGCATTTATTTTGCTCTTCTCTTTTTAGGTTCTTGAAGTAGGAAACTGTATTATTGATTTGAGAACTTTCCTCTTTTCTAATGTAATTATTTAATGCTATATGTTTCTCTAGCAGCATTGCTTTAGTTGTGTCACACAAATTTTAGTATGTTGTATTTTCATTTTCATTCAATTCAATGTATTTTAAAATTTCCTTTGAGATTTCCTCTTTGACCCTTGGGCTACTTAGAAGCATGTTGCTTAGATTTCAAGCATTTGGTGATTTTCCTGATATCTTTTAGTTATTGACTTTTAGTTAGATTCCACTATTGCCAGTGAACACATTCTGTATGATTTTAATGTTTTATGGCCCAGCATATGGTTTATCTTGGTATTTGTTCTATGCAAGCTTGAAAAGAATGTATATTCTTCTATTGTTGGGTGGACTGCTCTCTGCATGTTGATTAGAACCTGTTGGTTGATGATGTTGTTAAGTTCTTTTTTACCCTTGCCAATTTTCTGTCTATTAATGCTATCATTTGCTGAGAGGGGAGTGTTGACATCCTCAAGTATAATTGTGGATTTGTCTGTTTCTCCTTTCAGTTCTATCAGTTTTTACTTCATGTATTTTGAGACTCTGTTGTCTGATGCATAGACAATTAGGATTTCTATGTCTTCTTTGTGGATTTACCCTTTTATTATGATGTAATGTCTTTCTCTATCCTTGGTAATTTTCTTTGCTGTGAAGTCAGGTTTATATGATGTTTATAGAACTATTCCTGCTTTCTTTTGATTCATGTTTGCATGGCATATCTTTCTTTCTTTCTATTTATCTACTTATATTGTTATGTTTGAAGTTTCTTGTAGACAGCATATAGTTGGGTATGCCAAACTCTGTCTTTTGATTTGTATATTTAGATCATTTACATTTAATATAATTAGTAATAAGTTAAAGCTATGTCTGCTGTTTTGTTTCTCTTTGTTCTTTCTGTTTCTCACTTCTCCATTTTCTTTTTCCTTGCTTTACATAGGTTATTTGGACATATTTTAGGAATCCATTTTGATTTATCCATGTATTTTATTCTTAGAGTATCTCTTTGTATAGCTTTTTAGTGGTTTCTCAAGATATTACATTACATATACATAATTTATCAGTCTACTGGTGTTCAATTGAACTATAGAAATCTTACCTCTCTTTATGTCCTGTTACCCTCATCCATGTATAATATAATTGCCTTACAATATTTTCTAATATATTTAGGCTGGCTTATAATACATCAGACAGTATTAAAATTTTTGCTTCATCTATCAAACATAACTTTGAAAATTCAAGAGGATGAGAAAAATCTATCATATTCACCCATAATTTTTCTTTTTCTGTTGTTCTTTCTTTCTTTCTGATGTTCCAAGACTTCTTGTTTTTATCAATTCCTTTCTGTTCAGAGAAATTCATTTAGCCAGTATTTTAGGGTAGTTCAGCTGGCTGATGAAAAATTCTCTTAGTTTTTCTTCATCTGAGAATATTTCTCCCATTCATTCCTGAAGGGTATTTTTGCTAGATAAAGAACTCTGGGTTTGAAGTCCTTTTATTTCAGCACTTGAAAAATAGTGTACCACTTCCTTCTGGCCTCCATGGTTTCTGATGAGAAATCTGATCTTATGTGAATTTTTTCCCCTATGGGTAAGGTGTCATTTCTCTCCTCTTGCTTCCAAGATTTCTTGTTTTTAGCTTTCAGAGTTTGACTGTGATGTGCTTAGGTGTAGATTTCTTTGGGATTATTATTATTATTATTATTATTATTATTTTTAAATCTTTTTTTAATGGGCCTCTCACTGTTGTGGCCTCTCCTGTTGCGGAGCACAGGCTCCGGATGCACAGGCTCAGCGGCCATGGCTCACGGGCCCAGCCGCTCCGCGGCATGTGGGATCTTCCCGGACCGGAGCAC
>NC_041214.2:104043706-104044264 GCF_002837175.3 Physeter macrocephalus | reverse complement strand
TGCACAGGCCCAGCGGCCATGGCTCACGGGCCCAGCCGCTCCGCGGCATGTGGGATCTTCCCGGACCGGAGCACGAACCCGTGTTCCCTGCATCTGCAGGCGGACTCTCAACCACTGCGCCACCAGGGAAGCCCCAACTTTGGGATTATTTTGTTTCATGTCTGCTTAACTTCTTGAATTTGTAAGCTTATGTTGTTGTTGTTTACCAATTTGAGAAATTTTCAGCAATTATTTCTTTGAATACTTTTCAGATGTACCATTTTTCTTCTCTCCTTCCAGGATTCCTATGACAAGAATGTTAGAGCTTTTGTTAAAGTCCCATAAGTCCTTGTTATTTTTTTTTTAGTTTATTTTCTCTCTGTTGTTCAGATTGGTTAATTTCTGTTGTTCTAACTTCCAGTTCACTAATTCTTTCCTCTGTTCTCTCCATTCTGCTTTTGAGCAGCTTCACTGAGTTTTAAAATTTTTATTTTATTTTTTAGTTCTAAAAATGCATTCAGGGCTTCCCTGGTGGCGCCGTGGTTGAGAGTCCGCCTGCCGATGCAGGGGACACGGGTT
>NC_041214.2:104008108-104043320 GCF_002837175.3 Physeter macrocephalus | reverse complement strand
TGCCCTGCAACGGGAGAGGCCACAACAGTGAAAGGCCTGAGTACCACCAAAAAAAAAAAAAAAAAAAAAAAAAAAAAATGCATTCAGACCTTCTTTATATTTAACATGTCTGTTCACAGTTATTGAGGCATTTTTATTAAGGATACTTTAAAATTCTTGTCAGGTAGTTCTAATACCTGTGTCTGAATGTTGGAATCTGTTGATTGTTTTTTCTCATTCTAGTTGAGAATTTCCTAGTTTTTGTATGATGAGTGATTTTTTTTTTTATTGAATCCTGGACATTTTGGTTATTACGTTGTGAAATTTTGGATCTTACTTAAATTTTTAGTATAGCAGGCATCCTGTGACACCATTCCAATGAGGAAAGAGGGATATCACCTCATAGTGTCACATAGTGTTAAAAGTCCAGGTTCCTAACTTGACTTCCATTGACCCCGGTGGTAGAGAGGTGCTTTGTTGCTGCTGGGTAAGGATGGGGGTCGAGGCTCTCTATTGTGCATCCACTAATAGCAGTCTGGCTGGGAGTGGAGGGGTGCCTCATTACTCCCCACATGGCATCCCTAACACTGTTGGGGGGTGGTACCTTGTTATTACTGGGTGTTGGCAAAAGACCTGACTCTCTACTAGGCCTTATCTGATACCAACTCAGCAGGAAATGAGAGGGACGTCAATACCTATGGGTGGGGGTGGAAGACCAGGTTTCCCACATGGTTTCCATGGATCCCACAGGGAGGGACACCTTATTACCATTCACTAGGGATAAAAGTCCCATATCCTTTCTTAGCCTTCATTGGAACCTCCCTGGAAGAAGAATTGGGGTGACTTATTACAGCCTGGTGAGGCTAGAATTCTAGTTTCCTCACTTGGCTTTTGATGGCAGAGCTGTGAATGGGGATTACCATTTTTCTATATTTCTGGCTGGAGTAGAGTGGATATTATGTAATTAAAAAAAAAATCTTGGTAGTTTACCCCTTTTCTGAATCTTTGGCTGGATTGGGAAGACTTTCCTTAAGGGAATTATTTGTCTGTGCCTGTTGTTATTTCTAGGTTGCCTGCTGCTTCAGCACCCAGTCTGGGATATATGAGGAGAGAAAAAAAAAAAACACAGGGAACTCATTGCTCAGAAGTACCCATGCCTCTAGTTGCTGAAATATTTCTTTGGTTCTAATGTGCAAATTGGCTTGCTTCTGTGCTTTTTCTTCCCTTGGGGCTTAGGTTTTAGTATTCTCAGGTTTTCTAGGTCAGTTGTCGTTCTTCCATCTGCTTCCAATTTTTCAAAATTTTCTGTTTAGTGTCTCTTCTCCTGGTTACTTTGTCCTTGTGGATTTATTTCTAAAAATTATTTTATTTTTTAATGAAGGATATGCATTTTATTTTTAAGGATCTAAGTTGCAATTCTTCAAAAGTGTTTCCTTTGTGTGAAGTTTTTATTGAAAATATTTTAGATCCACTCTTCATGCCAATGGCTCCATAGCATTGTGTCAGTCAAGGTTCATTAGGAGATAGAAACTGTACAAGTTACTTTAATGGAGGAAATTCAACATAAAGAATTGTTGAGTAGATATTTATAACTGAGAAAACACAAAAAAAGAACATGATGGTATCATGGAAATAGCAATTGCAAGAAGTAGCTACCATTCCTAGTTTTGGAAGAAGAAAGGAAAGAAGATAGAATGCTTAAAACTTGGATAATTTTAGAAGGGACTCCATCAAATTGAAATCCTGGCCTCACAGTTGGAGGGGCTTGTCAAATGGTGCTGATGTCTCTAAGCTCAGAGGAGGGGTCTATGAGGCTGGGACTCAGCCCACCAAGGAAGGGAATGATGGCTGGCTCTTCCAGGGTCTCTGAGGGCACATAATAAGGCAGATTCTGCAAGTGTTAGTAACACTGCAAAATAGATTCAACTGAGGCTACAGAAACAAATCACTGTTTCTTGGCTGAAGAAGCAAGCCTGGGGTGATGCTAAGAGAAACAAAATGCACACAAGAAGCCAAAAATGAGCAAATGGGAAAAGGTAGGCCCCTTGTTTATCCTCCATTTTTGAGGTCTTCCTCTAATACCTCCCATTTGCAGAAGTATGATTTGCAGAGTATAGAAGTTGGATTTGAACCTAACAGACAATAACTTAAAAACTAATATAATTATCTTTATTTTTATCTTAAAATATTTGCATTCCTGAAGTATTCAGATAATTACTTATGTTTTCTAACTTGTTTTACTTGAAGATACTATCTTATTTGTTTTTCACAATACATTTATGAGGTAGAAGTGGTAATAATCTTCTTATTTTAACTATGTGAAACTAGAGCCACAGTGAAATTCAGTGATGTCCAAAACCACATAGCTGAAACCAAAACTCAGGTCCTCTGGATCCTGTACCAGTGCATTCAGTACGTGTTTGGTAATTTTATCTAGTCTTATGGCTTAAATAACTTCTCTCTTATAAATGTATTCTCTAAAATGTATATGTTCACTCCAGACTTCTTAATTCCAGATCATTGTCCAGATGTCTATTTTACATCTTCACTTGGATGTCTTGATACGTCTGAAAAGAGCTCAGAGCTTTCCACCTTGAAACTCATTCTTCTGGCAATCTTTCCCACTTCAGTCAATGAAAGTCTTGCTCTTCTAGTTCTCAGGCCAAGGATCTTGGAGCCGTCCCTCCCTCTTCTGTTTATCTCTTTTCTTCTAGTCAATCTACCAGCAAATCTTGAAAAGTATAATCAGGCTCTAATATCTTCTCACAGTCTCCATTTCTATTCCTCTCATCTAAGCCATCACCATCTCTTGCCTGGATTATTTCAACAACTTCCTATTAAGATTCCCAGTTTCCTCTGTAGTCCCTTTTTTGTTTATTTTTAAGAAAGAAATTAGGCAGCCAGTGTAATCCTACTAAATTTTAAGTCTGAACATTTTGCTATGTGGCTCAAAATCTTCCAGTGTCTTTTCGTTTTACTCAGAGTAAAAGCCAAAGTCATTTTGGGACCCACCAAGCCCTATGTGCTCCAGCTCACCTGGAGTTAGTTGCCATGAACAAGTGTACAACTACAGAGGGTGTCACCATATAGAATAGGATGAGTCATAACAGAAGCCCACCACTTCCTCCTTTTATCTCTCTGACTTCCCTTTCTACTACTTCTCTTTTTATTTATTCTGTTCCAATCCCCTTGACATAACTTGCTAGTACTCAAACTTGCCAAATACTCTTCACAGCCATTGCCCTGCTGTTCTCTGTGCTTTCCCGTCAGAGATATGCATGGCTTCCTCCGTGCATTCTACAGGTTTTAACATAAAAGTATTGTCTCAGTAATTCTTACTCTGGCCTATTTAAAAATGCAAAAAGTCCTGCTTCCTGTAGACCCTATTCCTTTTTCCTGATTTATTTTTTCATAGCACTTAACCCCTTACAACACACTGTATGTTAAATGTTATTTATTTGTTTTGTGCCCCCATTCAACTAAACTATAATGTCTTAAAAGAAGGATTTTTGTCTAGTTTATAAGTGGTGTGCTCCAATACCTAGGACTGAGCATAACACATAGTAGGTATTCATAATATTTGAATATTTCACTATAGGATGTAGTAATCTCATATTACTATCTCCATAATCTGTGAAAATTTGATCTGCCTTACTATAAACAAAAAAGAATTTGTAACTTTAAGTTCTAAAAAAGAATGAGAATCTGTACCAAGTTGCTAATTTAATCTAGTAAGGCATGGAATTTATAAGACAGAAGTTAAATTGATTTGAAAATTACATATTTGTGATAGTAAATCTGTGTCATATTGCCAAATTTGAATAATATTTAAAACTCTTATGGAAGATTGCTTTATCCACCACGCGTCACAGTTTGGAGCTACCATGGTTATTTAGTTCATGCGAATCCAATAAAAGAGCAAAAATATTATTCTATGCTCTCTGGGAGACTAGTTTTTGCACCTTTTTTAAGAAAGTGTATCTGCATGCAATTTTAGGATGCATTAGTAAAAACAAAGAAATTAAGAAATAAAAATGTTTTGAGCCAAAAATATATGTTATGTTACTGGGAAATTTAGCATTTTGATAAAGCTATGGTTTGGCATTGACTTTAATTTTTGGTTTTTAAGGATTACTAATAGAATGAAATAAAAATTTGCATCCCTTGCTTTGACAAAGACACACATTTAAAAGGAATGACAAAATGCAATGCAAATTTCAAGGTGAACTTTGGAATTATAGGATGTTGCCATGATTGATGTGCCAAGCTTATTAGTATTCCCAGCCCAGTTGCTACGTAAACGATGTTACCTCTTGCCCTGTGATTCTGGTATTACTAATTGAAAATATATTGGTAATCTGCCTTGAATGGATTATAAGAAATAAAGGAAAAATGACCTATAGAATACAGTCTCATTTTCCTGTTGATCATATCAAGCAAATGAAACAGTACAAAGAGGAAAATATATAAAAATCCATCTTTTGGGGGTCAGAAATAGGGAAAAATATAATAAGCTCTAGAATGTATTCAGGACATCACAAATAAGGCATCATAAAGCATCCAGCATACTTAGATGTGGCACTGTTCTAGGGCTTGTGCTAGCAATTTATGTCAAGCCAAAAATTAACACTGGAAAAATAAATTTCTCTGGACACTATCTTTGTAACTGCACTCATTATATAACTTGCATTTCTTAAACTACTACTGGTTTGGTAAGGTGAATGTCATTAGAAAGGAATCTACCAGAAATAAATGTCTAATAACTGATAAATGAGATTATTAATGCTTTGGGGAAGATAGGAAATGTGTACTGCTGAGAGGGTTAGTTGGCCTCAGCGAATGTTCTTTTTTACCGTGTTATTTCCAGATATGGGCAGTAATGAGTGTGCTAACCATGTCAGTTTTCACTGACCTGGCTTAAATTTCACACCGTAAGAGCTTTGTTTTGTTAAGACAGAGATGCTGCTACACTTCAGAAAACCAGTGGTTTCGTCTGATGGTAGAAAAGGCATAGTCAGCTTGTCTTTCTCATGTTTACAGGAGGCTTTAGAGAGGGCCAAATGAGAGGGGAAAAAAATCCTTCTTTGACTGTAGACAGTTTTCTTTGTTCAGTTTTGTGATGAATTGTATACTTGCTGCACATGGTTGCCTCTCAGAAATGTATTAGCATTAGGTGCTGATAAAGTAATCAGTAGAAATTCTGTATCCCAGCATCCCTTTTAAAATTTGTATTCAACTTAACAGCAGATAAAATTGCTCTATTTTTCCCCAAAATTTTAGTTCAGCTTTAATCAATGTTTTAATAGTAGCTTAATTTCCATAATAAAAAAGAGTCTCTCTTTTTCTCATAATTGATTTTTATACTTCACTTTGTGGATGGGAAAATACATTTGGTTCTTCCTCCATGGGCCACACAGCCCTGCATGTGACTATTCATGAGGAACTAGAAGTAGGAGTGGGTGAAGATTATAACTGGGAAGCCAACTGGGAGATGGTGGGGTGGGGTGGGATTAAGGATGTGGGCAGAGTAATAATTGCCAGGTAAGGTGCCAGGGGGACAGGGGAAGTCTGAAAGTCAAAAGGGATGAACCAAAAAAAAAAAAAAAAAGGGATGAACCCATGACCCAAGCTATCATGGCAACAGGGGTGAATCCAAGGTAGGAGTCAAGAAATCAAAGTGAGTCAAATCCAAGGGGCCATCCAAAGCCACCACATAGCAAGGGTGTATACATGGAGATTGGTGAGGGACACGTACTGTAAATCTGGTTGCTGATTCTTCTCAACTGCTCCCTGAACATACATTTTTGTACCTGGATTGTTTTAAAGATATCCCATGTCTTCTTGACACTACCTAGTGAACGGGGACTCCAGGCCCTCCCTCCAAGTCCTCCATCCACTCTGTTACTCTGTTTCCTGGTGCTTTTCTGGGTCATAGGTGTGCTCTGTATGGACACTTGGAGGCATCTTTTAGCAAAAGTTGCTTCAGATTCATTCTCTCGCCCCTGCTGCTCCTGTCCGGTTCTCTTGGCAACACTCTGCAGCTACTCTGCCTCATCTCTGTCCTTCCTGAGGTGAATGAGGGTTATGCCCTGACCTGTGATGATAACAAATTAGTAGGTTTTCCAAGGATTGCCTAGTTAGATATCAGTGCCTTTTGACTATTCTCAGATCTGTATTCTTATATATAAACTTCAGAATCAGTTTGATAAATAAAAATTCCATGTAATTTTCATAGAATTTTTTTTAGCCAAAACTAGGGTGAGTCAAGTGATGCATTTATTTAAAGAGCAAAATATAAGGGGGTTCCCAAAAAGCTCAATAATCAAGATAAATAATATTTTAGAAGTAAAAATTAATGCTAAAAGTATCGGATAAAATATTAAATTTTTTTAATAAAGATCATATCAGTAATAGTTAAATGTCAAGCCATATTGGAGGCAGAGGCAAAATGGAAAGTCAAGGCTGATCCTGTCTTTCATCCTTTCTTGAAAATTTGTAAACTTTGTTAATTACTAATTTTTTGATTAATTTTGATTTTTAAGAAACATTGCATTAAAATATTTTTGATCTTGACTACTGAGTTTTTTGGTGTCCTTTTAAATTTTGCACTCTTGTGAAGGCCCTCACTTCCCTCACTCCTCTCACTCTGGTGACTTGGGAAGCACATGCATTTATAATTTTATTTAGGGAAAATTAATATAGTTTGTGACTTTGAGTTTCTCAATCATAAATATGGTGTTTATTCAGGACTTCTTTTATGTCTGCAATAAATATTTTCTATTTCTTCCATGAAGGTCTTGCACACTTAAAAAAATTATTTCTAGTACTTGATTTTTTTTTTTGCTCTTTTAAGTGCATTTTATTTTTTTGTTATGTTTAAAAATGGTTATTTTTGCAGCTCATTCTTGAATCTAAGCCTTCGTTCCTTCTTTCATTCAATAAACACATCCTGATGCCTTCTATGTGTCAGACATCGTTCTTAGTACTTTGATATAGCAGTAAACAAAACTAGTGAGGGAAGACCAAAAATAATCAAATAAGTCAATAAAAAGCAAAGGTCAAGCAATAAAAAAGGTTAGGAAAAAACAAAAACAGGGTGGATTGACAGAAAATGATAAGGGGTAGGGCTGAGATTGGGCTGTCTGAGTTGCATGTAATTTGAGACCTGACTGTCAAGAAGGAGGCACATATCTGAAGGTCTAGAAAACATGAGAGAAGCTCCAGAGGATAGCTGAATGACATCAGGATGGAATTTAGACCTCTTGGTCCTTAGGTTTACCCCATTGTCTAGAACCTGAAGCTCCTTATTGTGTTTTTCCCTCATTTTACTTTCTTATTAATTTATTCACTAAACCAAAAATAGTTATTGACACTACTGTACACCTTTCTCACTTTCAGCACTAAAACATCTTTGAAAATTAAATTATTGATATACTAGCAATGAAAAATTAGAAATTAAAATTTTAGAAGTATCATTACAGTAGCACCAAAAAATGAAACATTTAGGTATAGATTTTACAAAATATGTTCAAGATCTGTATGCTGAGAACAAAAAAATAGTGATGAAAGAAATCAAGGAGAGCTATGCCATATTTGTGGACTGGGAGAACCAATTTTGTTCATAACTTAATTGATCTTTAGAGTCAGTTTAATGAAATTCAGAATCCCTGCAGGACTTTTAATAGAAATTAACAAGCTGATTCTAGAAAAACAAAGGAACTAGAATAGACAAACAACTTCGAAAAAGAAGAACAAGTTTTGAAGACACAAAAAGATGCTCAACATCATTATTCATTAGGGAAGTACAGATTATAACTACAGTCAGATCTCATTATGCACTTATTAGAATGGCTAAGGTTAAAAACAAACAAAACAACTGACAATCTTAAGTCTTGGTGAGTATGTGGAACAACTCTATTGCTGGTGGGAATGTAAAATGATGCAACCATCTTGGATAACGGTTCGGGAGTTTCTTGTATAGCTCAAATTACCCTTACCATATCATTCAGCTATCCCATTCCTAATCCATACATAAAAACATGTATGTGAATGTTTATAACAGCTTTTATCATAATTGCTCTAACCTAGAAACAACCCAAATACTCTTCAGCTAGGGACTAAACAAACTGTGACATATCCATACAATGGAATACAGCTTTTCCTGCTATTCGAAACTAGAGAGTTCCTATGGAACCTTCTGTAAGACGGTCAAAATAGTATAAAGAGAAGAAGCAATTACCTTAGGATACATCTTATTAACGGATACACAAAATAAATTGAGATAAAGCTTAGAGGCTCACAGACACAGTTCAAAGCTACAGCGGCTTGATGCAGAGATGCTGTGTGTAGTTCTGGGGAAGGAGCCTGGCAGGGCCACTCCCTGCTCGGGGCACACGCTGCCTCTATAATGCCTTGCTGCAAAACAAACGCTGAACACTATATATGCTTTCCACCTTTTTTTGTAAAAGCAGAATTCTTTTTTGAATTTCTTTTCGTTAACGAAAACGGATACTAATGTAGGTTTTTTTGTAATAAGGAAGAGGTGTAAAGCGAATTTTCAAAATGCGGGGAATACCTGTATTTCTAGACTCTATACCAGTATACAAATTACACAAAACAAACTAGATAAATCTCAAATTCATTATACTGAGGAAGAGAAGCCAAACTTAAATGGTTCCATACTGTATGATTCCACTTGTATGACATTCTGGAAAAGGTAAAACTATAGAAACAGAAAACATATCTGTCTTTGCCAGGGGCTGGGGGTGGGAGAGGGGTTTATTACAGTGAAGCACAGGGGTATTCTTTGGGATGAAGAAACTATTCTATATCTTGATTGTAGTGCCGTTACATGACTATATGTTTGTCAAAACTTGCAGTGTCAATTTTCCAATATGTAAATTATGCCTTAATTTAAAAAAAATTTTAGAGATCCTAGAATGTAGGTTTTTGTTTTGTTTTGTTTTGGTGTGTGTATTTATGTAGCAACTTAGTATAATAAAGTTTGGTGATCTGCCAAACTTTATTAAATTTTTTTTTACCTATCTGAAATCTAGAGGTCTGGAAACCATTGGTTTAGAACAGTGCATCTCAAAATGTAGCGTCTAGACTAACAGCATCAGCATCTTCTAGGAACTGGATAGAAATGCAGATTCTCCAGCTGCAGCACCTACTGAATCAGAAACTTTGAGGGTGGGCTTGGCAGTCTGTTTTAACAGGTCTTTCAGGTGATTTTGATGCACATGAATGTTTGCGGGCCAATGACAGTGTTCTTTTGTTTTATATGGAGTCACTGTAGTACAGGTTTAGGAATAAAACAAAGCTGCTTTGAATTCTGGAACTTTTACTGTGTAAGGTATTTACTCCTTTAAGTTTTGATTTTTCTCATCTCTAGAATGGGGATTTTAATATCTACTTCTTAACATTGTTATTTAAATGGAATAATGTCAGTAAAGTCTTAGCACAGAATCTGAGACACAGCAAAAAGCTCAATGAAGGGTACTTAGTTTTAAATGTTATCTGAGTCACAGTCTTGAATTTTTGCTTTGTCTCTTGATGTATGCACAATCAGATTCATCTTAAGCAGGTATTTCAAAGTGCTGTCTGGCTATAGCCATCGCATATGTACAGGCAAGGGGCTCATAATTCCTAATTGGATGTTTTCCTTTTCCTTAGCATTTTTCCATAGATTTTATGTTTGTTCTTGCTTTTTCATAGATGAAACACTACTTGAACAGAGAGACTGTGGCTGGTACTTTGGAGGCAGAATACAGAAAGTGTATCTTTGTTTGAATATTTATATTTTAGTCATTACTTGGGCATTTGAGAAAATTGTGTCAAAATTAATTTAAATGAAAAATTAACTTTAGACAGAATACTCAGTAGCAGATATGAGTATCAAACCTTGTTCTTCTGATTCACAATCTATTTCCATAATCATACTACAAGCTTAAAATATTGTTGTGTGTGTGTGTTGAGGGGATGGAAGTTGATTGAAAAAGAAAAGAGAGAACATAGGGAAGAAGGTATAACCATCAAAGATGAGGAGATAAACTTTTGAAAAGTGCTGTGTCTCAATTTGGAAAATATAGGGAATTAATAATTTTGTGTCAGTTTTATCAGGTTGGAACCACTGATTTCCAGGGAAAATGATTTTTTTTTGGAGTTAGAGTTGAGAGGTACTTGATATTATCCTTCATTTTCTGTTTCCTGCAGGTGGCAGGTGCTTGCTTAATTATTCATATGGCTCAGTAATGCAACCTCTATACTTGGAGACCGCTTTACTTGGCAGGAGAGACTGGCCAAGATATTTCACCATGTCCTTTTCACTCAATATTCTGGAGATTTATTCCCTTTTCCTTGATTGGGAAAGTATTAGGGATAACAAATGTATTTCCCTTTTTGAGCATGTTTACTTGCATATCTCAGTCAATTGAATTTGAAAATAAAAATGGAATCTTTTGCATTGATGACTTTAGATTCCACCTTGACTTGTTCTGCCTTGCATGGAACCTGCTAAATGCTGTAACAACAACGACAACAATAATAAATATAATAATAAATGGATACTAGTATAGGAGTTCTATCTCACATAGTATTATCAGAGTGTAAGACCTTCTTGAGGAGGATTTGTTTAGAGGGAGTGATTGAATTGTCTTCCACACTGGGCAGGTATAAAGAAGCAGTTTCTTTTGGAGAAGGTTCAGTATACTTGGGCATTTGCTTTTTCTTCTCCACAGGGTGGAAAAAAACATACTAAAGCAATGGACATTTCTCCAAACCTTCTTATCAACAGTTGGAGCAGTTTGTCTAATGGGTATATTTGCTCATTTCTATTTCACTGAGTTCTGCAATGCTTTATCATCATTGCAGATCTTCCACTTGCCTCCCAAGCAGTTCTGGGAAACACTGTACACTTGAGAACTTTGTAAGAAAATATATTCTTCCCATTTGGTGGTGTGGCAGCCAAGGAGGAGAGCTGTTCATATCTCTTTAAAGAGAGAGCTTGTTCTGCTACAGTGCCGGTGGTTGACAGCCTTTCTCTGCAGTGCCTTCAGGATCCTTTTGGGCTTTTTTTCAAGCTGAGGGCTCACTTTTCCAAGTGGTCCGCAGCCCATGACCAAACATGATGGGACTACCAGGGCCTGGCCATTTCTACTCAACATGAGATTGAGTAGGCAGTCTTCGCTTCAGAGCTCTCCACTGTTGGCTTAGATTTAGGCCCATCTATTTGATAGTCTGAGGCTCTCCCTGCCCAGTCTTGCTTCCGCTTCACCGTTCACAAGTGTTACCTCCCAATAAACCACTTGCATTTCTAACTTCTCAGCATCTGCTTCCTAACTGATACAGGACTGATTGCTGTAAAAATTCAAACAAGATCATAGTATTTACATTAAAGAATAAAATTCCCTTTCAACAGTGCCTTTTCCATATTTCACTCTCCTTCCCTAATCTACGTACATCTGCCCTTACAGGCACAGTTATTTTACACAAGTAGGATCTTGCAGTCAAGTTAGCAGTTAAGAGCACAGACTAGGACCTGACTGCTGGATGAAGCAACCCTCATTCACAACTTATTAGCTGTATGATTGAGACAGGCCTCAGTTCCTTCTTCTGCTAACACATAGGGGCAGGAGAGGAATAAAGATGCAGAGGTAGAGAATGAAATTGAGGACATGGGGAGGTGGAAGGGTAAGCTGGGACAAAGTGAGAGAGCGGTATGGACATGTATACACTACCAAGTGTAAAATAGATAGCTGGTGGGAAGCAGCTGCATAGCACAGGGAGATCAGCTTGGTGCTTTGTGTCCACCCAGAGGGGTGGGATAGGGAGGGTGGGAGGGAGACGCAAGAGGGAGGGTATATGGGGATATTTATATAGGTATAGCTGATTCCCTTTGTTATACAGCAGAAACTAACACACCATTGCAAAGCAATTATACTCCAATAAAGATGTTAATTTAAAGAAAAAGACATGGAAAACCTTAAAGGCACATTACTAGTATAAGAAGCCAATCTGAAAAGGGTGTACACTCTATGATACCAACTATGCATCTGAGCATTCTGGAAAAGGCAAAAGCTATGGAGACAGTGAAAAGATTAGTGGTTGCCACGAGTTAGGGTGTAGGGAAGAGGTATGAATAGGCGGAGCACAGAGGATTTTTTTAAGCAGTGAAAATAATCTGTATAATACTGTAACGCTGGATATATGGTGTTATACATTTGTTCAGACCCATAGAATGTGCAACACCAAGAGTGAACCCTAAGGTGAACTGTGAACTTTGGGTGATTATGATGTCAATGTAGGTTCATCAGTTACAACAGATGTACCACTCTGGTGGGGATGTTGATAATGGGGAAGGTTATGCACGTGGGGGGGCCGGGGTTATGTGGGAAATCTCTGTACCTTCGTCTTAATTTTGCTATGAACCTAAATCTGTTCTAAAAAATAATTCTTAAAAATGTCGCTTTTTCAGGGGAGCTTTACCTGGGTCTTGGCCATGGCATTGTTGAGCAGAATTGCTTCATTACAGTGGCATTTGTGATGGTAGCAGGTTTTCCTCTGCTTGTTGAAAGAATTTGTTGATGCACATATTGCAGTCAGTAGTTGATGACTCAGGTCCTTTTAACATAATATGAGACCTTAACCTTCTGAAACACCACCTGCCTCATGACAGAGTGATGAGGAGCTCACAGGTACTACTTGAGACCACCTTCAGCACCTTGAACACAGAACACGTCACTAAGTCTTCAATGCCTGCGCTTGCGGTGCTGCTGCTTGGACCTTGTCCTATGGGGACATTGTTGCCTCTATTACTGACTGCAGTCACTGCTCAAAAGCCAAACTGCTGCAAATAAAGAAACTCAACCCCAAGTGGATTCTGACTGTGGAGGACATAGAGTTCTCCTGGAGCTTCGGTGGTAGATAGGTGGAAGTGGGGCGGGTGGGTCTGGAAAGAAGGCTGCCAGTGAGAATGTTAGAATTCGTGCTGATGGTGTGGTCCTTTCAAAAGCCTGCTAGGCGTAGCAGGAGCGGGCTAGAGGGAGTAGGCCCAGCCTCCAGCTTTTTGGGAGAATGTTCTTAGGTTCATTGTCCTGTACCAGGTAGGAAGAGGGGATCAAGGATAACCTTAGAGACTGGCTACTGGAATGTCCTAGGTAAGGTTGAAACTAGTCAAAGCACCTGGACTGGAAAGGAAGTCTGAAAGTCAATGGTTGATTCATTAAATATGAGGATAAGCAGGTGAGAAACAGGACTAGATTATAGCAAATGTGTGTGTATCTGGTGGAGGAGGTTCACGGATCAACATGGAATTAACACAGTCATTGGAGTTGACATAGTTTGGTCAGGGGAAAAATATGCTTCATAAATAAGTCATTTAAAGGATCTTTTAATCTAACATGCTCAAAAACACATAATGATATTCAAATTGATCCTACAAACACCTAATCCTGGCGGGAGCTGGGGATACAGAGATGAATCATGTCTTGGACCTTGCCTTTAAGGAGCTGTATAAAAGGCGGGGATGGTTTTTGGTCCCTCTTTTCCTCATGCAGCTGTGTGGAGCAACACATGTGGATTAGGAACCTCAAATTCACCAGGGACCCGTTACTGGAGCTGGTCTTTATTGTTCATTGCAGAGTTAGACAGGAAGCTCATTATGGAAAACTGGCCAACTGCTTTGAGGTCTTTTTGCCTTCTTTCTCCTCCCTCTTCCTCTAATGGCCTGCCTGGAAGTTGACAGAGCATAAAAGCTGTCAAAAACATGCTGCTTAATGTAGCTCTCAGAGAAAACTTTTTTTTTGTTTATTGTGGGTAATTGTTCCTTTCTCGCTGTTGCTGCATTTAATGCCTCTGATTTTCCAGCTTTAATGAGCTGCCAGTTCTCATTCTTAAGTAGGAAGGAAACAATACTGTAACTATGTAAACAAAGAGATAAATAAATAAATGCAAGTGAAAAGGTAAAATGCTCAACATGTAGATTAGAGATGCCAGTTGATCAATGTGTCTGTGGATCAGAATTAGACGTGCATTACATTTCTCAGATTTTGAGATAAAAGTTGTTTTATTTATCACAGGGAATTAAACCTTTCAAGCGACTGTCTAAAGGCTTTGGGTGTATCAGCAGAGGTTTCCACGACCTACTGAAATCATGTAATTCAATAACTCTGGGTACTTATTAGAGGTCACTTGGAATGCTTTTGACTATTTCCTTCTTCCCTTTCCCCCAATTCCACTTCCAAACTGCAAATCCTATGGAACTCTATTTCACCTAACTGAACTCCTATAGTGAAAAACTGTAATTTCCTTCAAAATTATAAATAAAAATGAAAGTAAGTAATATGCAATATAAATCCTCTACAAGTTTATTATTCCAAGAAGTTCTCACCTTATACTTACGAGGGAGGGGTCGTGTGTCAGATGGAGAGACTGAGCTACCACTTGACAAAGCACACATGTGAAGCCTGTGTCCTGTGGAAAATTAAGCTGCAGTTTACAGATTCCCATCCTGAAGGCTTAGTTATGCAGTTAATGAAATCAGCATGTCTGTCAAGGTGCCTTTTTTCCTGTCATAACTCTTCAGGTTTGGTGTTATTAGCTTTATTTTGAAAATGAGGAGATTGAGGCTTTGAGCAAGGAAATAACTTGCCCAAGGTCCTATGTTCACTAAGTTGTGGAGAGAACTTCAAACCCATGACTGCCTTGAGTGTCCTGTCTTTCTTCCCATACTCCTGGCTGTCTACTAAATCTCAGGAATTCTGTCTGCATTGGGCAGATTTTATGTAAAGCCATTGTTGCTTTCTATGAAGGATTCTGCTGTGTGTTCCCTGGAACATTGTAAAATATCCATCATTCAAACTGGCACGGCCACGACAGTTACTGAATCTTTCAAGCAAGCAAGGTCATAGATTTTCAAGAGAATGTCTACATCCTCTTTATTCTTGTTTCTGAGGGCTAATGTATTCATAATATTTAATTTATTAAGGTCAGTCCAAACCCCACAAATAATGTAGAGGGAATATAAATAGATTTTATTGATGCGTATTCTTTCTACCTCAATTACTGGTAAATAAAATTCAAATACAGATAATCTAATACTATATTATGCTTAATATTTGATTTATCTCTGCTTAGATTTAATATAAATATTTAAAAAATCAAATTCTGTAGAAATAAAATGCACATATGATTTGTTTTATATTAGAAATATCTATTCTTATGTATCATAATATGTAATTGTCAGTTCGCAGTTGTGACAGTGCATTAAAAACAAGAGTAATCAATAACATTTTTAATTTTTAGGATACACATCATGGTGTTGAAGCAACTTGTTGTCTGTTTTCTTATGTTTATGTTTTCCTCATTTGATTCAAGATCTTGGTTAATCACAAATTTTCCCTATTGTAATTTCTCCATCTCCAATATGAAAATATCCATAGTGATTTGCCACCAATTAAACTGATTTTTAAATTGATGATGATATGATTTTGAGGGAGGATAGTATACTATATAGGTATAGCAATAGAAATAAAAGGAAGGAAGAAGGTATGTCAAATTTGTTTCCAATGAAAAAAAAAATAAAGTGGGTACAATTGTACATTATTGGCAATTTATATTCTAAAATGTTAGAGGTAGAAAAGGCTATAGAGGCCAAATGTCAAGTGTTCCATCTCTCTCTCTTCATATATATATAAATATACATGTACATATATAATCTCTCTTCGTATATATACATGTATAATCTCTCTCTATATAATCTTCCATAATTACAAATTAATTCAATTGGAAATACAGTTATACATTATTTACAGTTTTGTTTGCTATGATAATAATTATCAAGTTAAGTAATATTTTTGATGTCTTACTCTGTCTTCTTCAAAGGACCTCAAAATTGTGTGTGTGCAAATCCACAACAACGGAAGGTCAAGTAATTGCATTTTTAACCACTCAGTTATGCACGTAGAATGATGCATTTGTATTTTCTATATGCTTGCAATTTAGAAGAGTCTTTCAAATGCCCAGTTTAAGGACATTTAAATTACAAAAAACAAAGTCAATTTTTTTGTATATTCAATGCAGAATATAGAATAATCAGATTTCTTTCGCCTGGTGAGGGGCAGCTCAGCCTAGAGAAAAATGCTTAGATACCATTTATTAGCTATTTGACCTGATTTTCTCACATGGAAAATGGAACATGCAGGTTTTTTGGTAAAGGTTAAAAATAAGATGTTAAATCAACCAATACTTATTAAGAGCCTGCAACGTGCTAAAACACAGAGCAAGGCAATTAACACAATATCTGGTGTAGAGTAGGCACTTAGTGAATGGGAACCTTTATTAATAACTTAATGTTTCCCTTATGATCAAATTTTTGGTGCCTTTTGGTTTGTTTGTTTTCAGCCATGCACTGGTACTATAGAGATCTTTGCCTAGTAACCTTGTTTCTTTGGTGGTTTGATCCTGTAGACTCATGGAAATTTACATGGTAGTTTCAATTCTTAGCTAAATCTACTCTCTTCCAATTCTTAGCTAAATTTACTTTCTTCTGAAATTATGTCTTCATTCCAATACCCATAACCTAAAGTAAATCAGTTACGCTAATGAAAGCCAACCAGCCCTTGCCCTTCTGAATTTTAAAAATTTTGATATTTCAATTTGTTTTGGTGGGGGGAGAGAAGCTATAAGAATATTTCCAGTGTATAATTATCCTTTTTCTTGCCAAACATTGAACTGATGACTGAAGAAGTAGAAAAAGGAAGTGGGTTGATGGGAGAAATTGTGAAGTATAGAGCTGACAGCTGAACTGAGAAGACATATCAGTGGCCTGAATGATTTTTAAACTAATTGCAAGACTGATTTAAACTTTGCTTAAGACGATCTTTCTTTATCTATGGCACTTTAAACAAAACAGTGAAAGGAAGGAAAATTATATCCTAGTTTATTATGTTACAGTTGTTTATTCCTGGGAAGCAAATACACCTACTCAGCTTAGTGTGTTCAACATATATTACTAAATGAAGCTGGGCAGGTATGTTTGCACTAAGTATGATATTAGATACTGGGGAATCAAATGGATCAAATGGATTCGTGTACCGTGTCAGATTGTTAGGTCTTTATGTTGTGCACAGTTTGGTACATTGTGCCATATAATATCTCCCTAGCCATAAGCTCCTTGAGGATAGACTGTGTTTTATGTATTTTTATGTTCTTCGTAGCTTTCAGTGATCCTCACAGAGAGCAAACTCTTCATAAATATTTGTTAACCAACAACCTGCCTGCCTGACTGAATACATTAAATGAAACCTAATTTCCAGACATTTTACCATTCTCATTTTCTGCTTTCTAGCTTTCCTTTATTCATGGTTCAGGAAGAAATCATCTTAATTTAAAAGCTGCTTGTGATGTTACATCAGTAAAAGTCCCATGAGCATTGCAGCTCTGCCCTCTCCATGGTGGCCATCTTCACAGCAGGGTGTTCTCTAACTCTGAGCAGTTAAATCTGATTTCTTTCCAATACCTTAACTATCTTTCTGTCCTGCATGCTTGCTCCTAATTAACCAGCGGCGAAGGACTGTGGCAGTGCTGCCTCTTCTGTCAAATCCATTTATTTCTTCTTCCCCACACAACTTGCAAGCTAGAGGATCGGGGACAACTCCCATTGGAAGTCCATAGTATAGGCAAAAAAATACGTCTAGTAGGCAGTAGTTGCAGCATGGTTCCATTACGTTTGCATGTGTTTATATACTGGCTGGAAGCACGTGACCTGGAGTCAGAAGAGCTGGTTTTGAATTCTGCCTCTGCCATTTGCTGTTTGTGGGACCACGGGGAAATGACTTATCCCCCCCTCCTCCCTTTAATCTTTTCTCTAGGTTGAAAAACTTGCACAGAATCCTTAAGCTCTTTGAACCTCAGTTTATTTACCAACAAAAAATTTAAAAATGTGGATGGCCAACAGGCACATGAAAAGATGCTCAACATCACTAATCATCAGGGAAATGCAAGTCAAAACCACAATAAGATATCACCTCACACTGGTCAGAATGGCTGTCATTAAAAAGACCATAAATAACAATGTTGGCGAGGATGTGAAAAAAAGGAAACCCTAGTAAACTGTTGGTGGGAATGTAAGTTGGTGCAGCCACCTTGGAAAACTGTATGGCAGTTCCTCAGAAAGCTAAAAATAGGACTACCATATGAGCCAGCAAATCCACTCCTGGGTATATATAACACCCCCCCATACTAATTTGAAAAGATACAGACACCCCAGTGTACATAGCAGCATTATGTACAATTGCCAAGATATGGAAGCAACCTAAGTGTCCATCAACAGATGGACACTTAGGTTGCTTTTTGTGTGTGTGTGGTTTCTTTTCTTTTATTATTGGCATCAGCTGGGACTATATGTAGCATTAAATGTCATGCACTGATGCAGAGAAGAGAAAAAGGATGAAAAAAGGACAAAGGAGGAGGAATAGGAGCAGTGGTGAAAAATTGTAATAAAAACTCTTTTCTTAATTTATAGGTAAGTTTTGGCACTATTATATCCATCTTCCCCTCCCACCCCCTGAAGTTCCAACCAAAGTGAGAGTGTAACTAGGTGACCCAACCAGGTGTTATGATCTCCCTCACAGACTGCTGATAGAGGCAGCTCGTGGGTTTAATTATTTTTTGTGTATGTATGTATGTGTATATAAATACACACACATACACAATAGAAAGCTACTCATCCATAAAAAAGAACGAAATTTTGCCTTTTGCAGCAACACAGGTGACTTGGAATGCATTATGCCAAGTGAAATAAGGCAGAGAGAAAGACAAATACTGTATGATATCACTTATATGTGGAATCTAAAAAATAAAACAAACTAGTGAATATAACAAAAAAGAAGCAGACTCAGATACAGAGAACAAGCTAGTGGTAACCAGTGGGGAGTGGGTGAGGAACAATATAGGTGTAGGGGAGTGGGAGGACAAACTACTGGGTGTATGATAGGCACTGGAAATGGAGTATAACCTTTAAAAATTGTATAAAAAATTAAAATCAGAAAAAAAACAGCATCTATCATATAGATTTGTTTTAAAGATTAAATGAAATAATCCATATAAAGTATTTAGACTCTGTATAGTGCACAGTTTGCCCTCAATACATGTGTTTCCTATTATTGCTGTTGTTTCTACCCTTTATATATCATCTTTGTATTATAATCCATTGTATAGCTCTTTATATGTCATCATGACCATTTTATAGCTTAATATCAATTTTTCTATCTCATTCATCCCAATATGATCTGAAGTGAATCTCCTTCACCCCAATATGATCTGAAGTGAATTCCCTTCCTCTCTGTTTCTGTCTCTCTCTCCTTTCTTGTTACTCTTGTTCTTTTAGGTACCATGAGTTTTAGGTTTAAGCTCATCTGGAACTCTGTTTCCTTATTGCTTTGCCTTTCTTTTTGTTCACTACTCATAGTGTCATTTCTTTTTGACTTTCTGAATTGCAAACTGTATATTTGAACTTGATGGAAAGTAAATCTGCTATAATTCAGTAGCTGCCATCTGTGTGAAACTCCAGCAATAACTACAAAAACTACACAAGCTTATAAATCAGCAGAGTTCTCCTTTCTGTTCTAATTTAAACTCATTTTGGGTAGTTCTTGGATAGTACAGTTTCTGAGGTCTTCAACTCTTAATCTGATGTTTTTGTTACCGAGTCCAAGCTCATACTGCTTGCCACATGACAGGCCAATAAACCAAGAGACGAGATGTTAGGGCAAGGAATAGCAACTTTATTTGGAAAGCCAGCAGACCGAGAAGATAGTAGACTGGTGTCCCAAAGAAGCATCTTCCCTGAGTTAGAATTCAGGCTTCTTTTATATTAAAAGGGGAGGAGGTAAAGTCCTGATTCTGACCAGACCCCTGAGGGGATGTGTTAAGTTCTTCCTTCCCGCAGCCATTCACAGGTGGCCCTGGTCAGGATGCTTCCCGTGAGCTAAACAAAGGTATTTTAGCCTAAAGCTCATTACCTAGGAGGCAGGGTTCCTAGAGATGGGCCATTATGTATAATTTAAGCTTACAGGCAACATCCCTTTTTAGTGAAGAACTTGTAATAGAATACAAAGGTTCTTCCCTATTACATTTTGAATTGTTGAACAAAGCCATGCCCATTTCTCCATTTAAAAATCTGCTGATGCCAGCACTCTTTATTGACACAGCATCCTGCTCAGAGGCAAGTTTGAGTCAGGGGCAGCTGTATGCACCAAGGCTGTTCTCTAGGAGAGCAGCCCCACCTCATGTTGCTCTCTGCTTATAGGGCAACTGTGAGAGTAGCCCTGTAAGAGGAATGGCCTGAGTCTGGGTGTCAAAATTCTCGAGCTTGAATGAGATTCTGGGAATGCCTGCTGTCCAACTCCTGAAAACCTTGGGGGAAGTAGAGATCACTGGGAGTAGAAGCCATTGGTCCCTTCTCATTCATTCATTGCCAGGCAACACAGAATCACCTATGATCATTCACTGGACAATCCTGCGTGCCACCCACAATTAGTTAATTATGGTATCTAAAATTAGTAACTAATAAATCATTAATATCTAATAATTAGTAATTCACTAATGATCATATCTAACAATGACTAATTAAGAGATCTAATGACAACTTATGAGATCTTAATAAAGCTGAAATTAAATTGAATAGGAAATGGAAATCGTTAATAATGTGGGGAAATAATATGAGATGCACTGAAAACCAAATTCAAAGGTTTAGAGTTGCTATGATAGGAAATGAGGATCCATGGAGGGTTTTTGAGTCAGAAGGTAGCATTTGGGGATTATTGGTCCAGAGGCAATAATCGGCTGTGCAGGAGATGCTGAGAATGAGGGGAGGCTGTTCTAGAGCCTGGACTAAAAGTAGTAATGAAAGAACTAGAATCAACATCAATAGGAAATGATGGACAGAAATAGTGATCAACTGGAATCCAGGGATCTGAGGGAGGGATCGCAACATGATTCCTTTCTAGGCTGTAACAGGCTGGATTTAGCCAGTTTGTGAGGGTCTGACAGAAGAGAATGTCATAGGAGCTTCTTTGGAAGGAGAGGAGGCTAAGTTTCAGACACAGGGTGGGTCACTGCAGTGGATGGAATTTGCTGAGGGAATTTGCTGAGGGAATATTTAGAAAGATGAGATGAGAAAGCCCAAAGATAACCTTCAACAATTTCTACAGGGTTTTTGTTTTGTTTTGTTTTTAGGTTTCTGGCGTCAAGCAGACCTGGGCTTTTATCCTGTTCTTATCTGTTACATCTTGTACTAGTTCCTATATTTCTTTGAGCTCTAGCTTTCTTATCCATAGCCTGGGGAGGGGATCATAACCACTACCCAGTACACAATTTGAGAGTAAATGTGTTAAAGTATATAAAGGTGTGTAGCACAATATTAGGTGTGGGAAGTACCCAATAAATGGAATATGATAAAAATATTACATGTTCAGCCCCTTGTGGTCGGAAGTGAGTATTGGAGAATATTGAAATTGGGAGTTGGAAGTGGGAAAAGGCAGGGAATTTCCTATCTTCCTTTACAAGGTCTGGAACTTAAAAAATTGCACTATCTGCTTTTTTGGGTACAACATTTGAATTATTGTTTAGGTGAAAAGATTTTGGCTTTTTACACCAAACATGGAGACTTTTAAAATCCCTTAGAGATCATTAGTGTACCCTGAAAGGGAAAGTAGACCATAATAATAATGAGCTAGTCATAAAATCCATCATTAATTTGTCCACTTTGATAGAGGTTATTTATTGAGATCAGTGCACGTTTCACTGTCTCTGAGTCCCTTCTTTAATGGGAAGCCACAAGCTTCATCATGCACCAAAGGATTTAAAAATTACAACTCCTAAGACCTGACAAAATACTTTTCTGCCCCACTGACTAACATAAAATGCAAATAGTAATCCTGCATTACTTCCCCAGGACATCATATGGAATAACTAGTTAATAAATGTCAAGAGCATAAAAAATAATGATTAAACATGAAATAAATGCTAAACATCATTGTTTATTTTTTGCCATCATGGCTCTATCTCATTTCGGTGGCCTAGTCCTGCATTACTTCCCCAGGACATCATATGGAATAACTAGTTAATAAATGTCAAGAGCATAAAAAATAATGATTAAACATGAAATAAATGCTAAACATCATTGTTATTTATTTTTTGCCATCATGGCTCTATCTCATTTCGGTGGCCTAGGCCTTCTTTTTCTACAGCTGCCAAAATGCATTTGGTAATTATGAGAATTAATCAGACCCCAAACTGGATCATGGTGGTGGCAGACATCCTTAATTACAGACAATGGAAAATGAAGGTCACTGCTGGTTTGAATCCAGCATAGGTCAGTGCAGCATAAAAGCCATTAACAGCTGATTGTGATCTTGTGCTCTGAACAGAATGAATTGCCACCTCAGCCCAATTTCTTAGTAAACAGGCATTCTGCATCCAAGCTAACAATCACTAAAAGGACCAAATGGCCTCTTTACTGGTGGCCTCGATAAGCAATGGTTCTTAGCTCTGGCAATACCCAAAGAGCTCTGTAAATACAAATGCCCAGACCCCACCCAGGCTAATTATGTCAGGATGTCCAGGAGTAGAACCCAGGCATTGGGGTTTTTAAAAATCTTCAGGTGATTCCAGTGTGCAGTGATATTTGCATACCACTGTTCCATGGAAAGGGAAAGCCAAAAGGAGCTCCTTTTCCCTCCTTAGCACATGTTTCTTTACAATAGCTTAGCAGTGAGCCACAGCCTATGGCAGAGATGTTTATTTCAATGATGCCCATGTTAGGTAAGACCTGTAGATAAAAGATAGGCTTCAGTTTATTTGGATGCCTAGTTGATAGCTCTGAGGACTATGATGTTTAAAAAAATGATTTGAGATCCCAACCCCAGCCAGTACTTGGATGTTTGACACTATAATCTGCCTGCAGACAGGAAACCTTTTACACTTACTAACTTTATATGAGAAATACAAGTGCTTGGTTTTTCACCTGCCATCCTCAATTCAGGTCAATGAACAAGAGGTATTTTACCTCCTCATCCCTGAGAACTGAATGGTGAGTGACAACAAAGTGTGAGCTACAAGCAATCATAGATACAGAGTGTCCTTGGAAAGGAAGCTAGGCGAGCCCATGGAGAACACTTCGTATCTCAAGTGCCCTAGAGTTCCCCCAGATTTTGCCAGGTCAGTAGCATCTTCTCTCTCCATTTTGTCCACAATGTTGTTATCTTTTATTCAAGAGACAGATGACTGACAAGAATGAGCAAACATGATGGCACTCTCCCCTCTCCTGCTCCCTAGAAGAGCTCTGTGATCACAGTGACTGTACCCAGTGACTGAAGTTCAAGGGCGCCTGAATTGCTAAACCTAGAAAAGGATATTCTGTACAACTAGATTTAATTCGCTGTCCAGGAATCAGTTTTAGTATTATTATTCTTAAAGCAGACATCTGATCTTTTCTCTAGACTCTGAAAAACTCGTAGAATTTCAGAGTAAGAAGAAATTCAACTTCCCTATTTTTTGGATGAGAAAACTGAGGCCCATAATCACACAGCTGGTTAGTGAGAGAGCTGAAATTCAAGCTGAGATCTCCTAACCCTCACCAAATGCTCTTTCCACAGCTGTCACCACCCCTTTCAGAACAACCACACCTGTGCTGCCTACACTGTTTCAAAGCACTTACCTGACAGTGACAACAGACTTCCTGATTCTGACTTATGAGGAGCCTTGTTTGGAGATTGAGGGGAGGCCATAACACTTTCCTGTGTTTGGGGGCTGGGATTTGCCTTTTTTACATTAAAATTTTACAGTTAAGGGATTTTCTGTAAAATATTTGAGCTCTTCAGAAAAATATGGGTTTGGTACAGTTATGTAAAAAGCAGATCTAATAATCAGCATGTGGAATTGCAACACACTAGCCTTACTTTACACTGGACAGAAACTTCTCTTCACTAAAACGATCGGGCTGCTGCTAATATCCTTTAATGTGTAAAATAACCTAAAACACTTTAATGTAAGAAGCCAACAGCAGTGTTTTTGCTTTAGTAATTCAGCTTGATTGTACTTTAAATTATGTACATATATTAAAGATTACACCAGAATAATGGAGGGGAAAGGCAAGCATTTATATTGTCTTTTCCTAAAAAACATGGATTAAGTCCTATATAAACATTCAATATTCCAGCAGTGCATCATCATTAAATTTTCTGATTTTATGTCAAATTGCTTCCATAATGCTTAATTTCCCATACCATATCCAATGTTGGATTTTAAAGAAATTACAAATTACAACAGCTACTTGAGTGGCTGATACAAGTGGATCACCATACAATATATTAGAAAGGTGACTTTTGGCAGAGATTTTTAATAAAGAGACCAAGAGAGTGGCATTGTCTGGTAGAAGGGCCTGTGCAGCTTAATAGATAATAAATAATAGTTTAACATTTTTTGAACTATTTAGAAGAAGCTTCCTCACTCCCAGATTTACTAATCAGAGTTCTTTGTTGCAAGGGACAGAAATGTAATTTAGTAAAAGCAAATTGGATAGTTTACAGATGCTCAAAGAACGTTGAAAAACTTGGTGCAGACTTATACAGCCAGGTCAGATGAAAAAGTGGTCCGATGAAAAACACAGTGCTGTTAGCAAGAGCTAGAACCCCAATAACTGGAAACTCTAACAGTGCTGAGCAGGGAACTTGAGCTTTGAAGCAACTGGTTCAGCCAGCAGAGAACATTCTCTGGTCTCCAGTTCTTCATGTCATCTCACTAGTGGAAATCCAGAACCACCAAATCTGATTGGCAGAGTCTAGGTGGTATGCTCAGGTCCTCATTGCAAAGATGCAGGATGGTGAATGTTGGGCATTTTCAACTTTTATGATTAGGGGAGTCCACAAACACAGGAAGGGTTGTATTTGCTGAGTGCTCATGAGGAATTGCAAATTCTATTGCAGCAGGGGTCTCCTACAGCTCAAACACTTTTAACAGTAATTACCTTTTCTTCTATTGTCCCTAGTCTCAAAATGGTTAATATCACTTTGTTATTTATAAAGATGGCCTATTTATTTAAATAATAAATATTCAGAGTAGTCACTATGCTTGTATAAAGTTCAATACTCAGATGACCTATGTGGGGTCTTTATGAGACAGAAAAAGAATATCACTTCAGCTAAAGAGATTTAGATTATATATAAGGTTGGGTATGTATAGTTTACCCTTGAAATGGATTATTGGGTTGTTGCTGGATAAATAAGAGAAAATACATTGGAATAGATACAGTTTGTGTATGTAAATAGGTTGGGTATATGTAACTGGTTTCACTATCCTGGGAGAACATACTTAATGCCATTCACATTAACATTTAAATCTCAATTGTTCCAATACTCAAACCATTCTGAGGGGCGAGCCTCAGTCTACTCCCAAATATTTGAGTCTTCTCAGTACAAATACTTTACTCTGTTTCCTCCTTTAATTCTCAGCTGGACTTAAAAACAGCACTGAATAAGCTGAGTCTCATAACATCTTTTATGAACATAACTGCAAGTTTCTACTCTTAACCCTTCTTTTACAGAGGTTTGGAGCTGATTAATCAGTTCAAGTAAAGGGACAGCACAATGTCTATGCTTTCACGGTGTTTATCAAGACTCTTCCCCCATGGGTCTTTGTCTTACTAGTGCTATCACCATAAACAACAATAAAATCTCCACTTTCTCCTTCAATCAAAAAATTAAAACCCCTCCCTCACATCCATAGACACAAATAGACATCTGCAGGTGACAATGCGCAAAAAATAATCCAATTTAGATTCAGCTAAGACATTCGGATACTTCCATACTGATAAATAATAGAAAATGGACTTTGTGATGATTAGGTGTACATATTGGTTGTGTTTGGTTCATACAATTACTTGTTGTCTTTTATGCTAGCTAATGCAGAAGCTCAGGTGTCCAAACTATCCAAGATCCCTGTTCCAGCAGTTATTTTCAAATCAAATTGGGAAGTAATGGGCTTTTGATTTAGTTAGTTAAATAAAATCTGTTAAAATGTGCCATTAACGATAGGAACATACCTGCCTGGCTCAGTTCAGATCAGAAACAGATCAATAAAGCAGAAAAGTCATCTGTTTCCTAACTGAACAGCTTTGATTAGCTGTTTTCGAGCTATTAGTAGCTTGGGGAACATGAAATAAATTCACAACCACCTATAGTTGAATACCTTTATCTAGTTTTAAAATTTTATTTATTTTTTTATTGAAGTATAATTGATTTACAGTGTTGTTAATTACTGCTGTACAACAAAGTGACTTGGTTATAAATATAGATACATTCTTTTACATATTCTTTTCCATTATGCTTTATCACAGGATATTGAATATAGTTCCCTGTGCTATACAGTAGGACCTTGTTGTTTATCCATTTTATATATACCAGTTTGCATCTGTTAATCCCAAACTCCCACTCCTACCCTCTCCCACCCACCCTCCCTCTTGGCAACCACCAGTCTATTCTCTATGTCCCTGATTCTGTTTCTGTTTCATAGATAGGTTCATTTGTGTCATATTTTAGATTCCACAAATAAATGATATAATATGGTATTTGTCTTTCTCTTTCTGACTTACTTCACTTAGTATGATAATCTCTAGTTGCATCTGTGTTGCTGCAAATGGCATTATTTTGTTCTTTTTTATGGCTGAGTAGTATTCCATTGTATATATATGCACCATATCTTCTTTATCCATTCGTCTGTCAATGGACATTTAGGTTGTTTCCATGTCTTGGCTATTGTAGACAGTGCTGCTATGAATATAGGGGTGCAAGTATCTTTTTGAATTATAGTTCATTCTGGATATATGCCAGGAGTGGGATTGCTGGATCATATGGTAATTCTATTTTTAGTTTTGAGGAACCTCCATACTGTTTTCCACAGTGGCTGCACCAACTTATATTCCCACCAACAATGTGGGAGGGTTCCGTTTTCTCCACACCCTCTCCAGCATTTGTTATTTGTAGGCTTTTTAATGATGGCCATTCTGACTGGCGTGAGGTGGTACCTCATTGTAGTTCTGATTTGCATTTCTCTAATGATTAGCGACGTTGCACATCTTTTCGTGTGCCTATTGGAATGCCTTGTACTTATGTGTGCAGATTTTTCAAAGAGATCAAACTACATTCAAACACTTAAAATTTTTTCTTTATAACAACCTATTAGAGGGAAGAAAGATGTGTACCAACAGTTTATAGAGGAAGCTGAGTTGCTGAGAGAAGATGACAAAGTAAAAGATGACTAAACTATTTCTAAACTGTAAGTCTCTGGCCTAAGCTTTTCTTACAGTCTATGGATCTCTGGATATATGTCCCTACCCTATCAGAATATGTTAGTGTTCTGATGACCTCTTATATATGCACTTTCCATTTTGATTTCTTATTATTTAAATCATTTGAAAATTACTTTTCCTTATCTAAATTTCTTACTCATCTCAATCTTGAATTTAGTATTTTGTCCAGCATGAACGCATTTTGGGGTTTACAAGAACATGGATTCACATAGTATGGAATTTAGTGTAGCAGTTCTATCTTAGTCTCTGAGTATCTCATTTTCAGCATTTCTGTAAGAATGTTGTATATCTCTCCTTTATATTGCTCCTAGAGACTGTCACATGCCAGCTTAATTGACAATTTACTGTTTGCCTTGAACTAGAAGCAGATATTGTCCTTTATGTTGTGTTCAGGGTCGTCAGTATATATTTCAAGCTCCATTTGTAAAATCAACCTGGTCATAGTATCTCTCAGTTTTTTCAGCTAATGAATATGATTTTGTCTTTCCCAAATAATTATACAAATTATACAGAGTTAACAGATTTTTAAAGACCCAAAATTTTGCCTTTGAGACATGGCAGGTTTGTATTGCTATCCTTTTTCCTCAAAATCTAATACTGCCTAAAGAGTTTTAAAAAATAAATATTTTTTCTCCAGTGTAAATTGTGTATCTCAGAGGAGCTCATGGTGATTTAAAGATGTATTTTCACAATATTCCTGTGATATAAATGGGGAAATATTCTAATATTCTTTTTATTATCATCAACAAATATTGATTGAGATTTTATTATGCTAGGGAAGTAGGAAGCAAAGATTTTTAAGGTTGGATAAGCCTCTCACTTATATGCTAGATGGAACAGAGAAGACTTATTCACTAAAAGCTAAATAATAATGCAAAATGTATGCTAAGTATATTGAGAGGAGCTCATGTTACAGAAGCATATCCTCCTACAAACTTTCAAAGTAGGAAACATCATTTTTTTTTTTCTTTAGCCACCCTGAGAGGCATGCAGGATCTTAGTTCCCTGACCAAACCTGTGCCCCCTACAGTGGAAGCGTGGAGTCTTAACCACTGGGCCACCAGGGAAATCCCAGTAGGAAACATCACTGATATGAACTATGCTATTGGCCAGAGCAAAAGATTGCCAACCCAGCGTGCCAAAAGCAGGTGGTGTTGATGGCCTCTTGTACAAGTCGGTTTGGCCTTACAAATAGATGGGATTTCAAACAGCCTTTCGGAACCTAATGATTGTAAGTATTGTAAATGCCAAAATAATTCAGCAACAAATACCAAAGCCTGAAGTAGATGGAGAATATGGGTCTTAGATACACTTTAATGGAAGAGTTACCATATTAGTAGACAGTAGGAAAATGGAATAAATGAACAATGCCATAGAGATAAAAATGTGAATGGCCCTTTGGGGAATACTAAGCAGGCTTGGTAGGATTAAGTGTAGTGTTTCTTTAGATGTTTAATATATTACAAATTGTGAGAGGTAGATAGAGGGCAGATTGAAAGTTTGCAAGCAGAGACTGACATACGCAAAAAAAAATGTGTTAAATGTTTGCGGGTCTGTTACTGAGAGCCTGTTGAAATCAAGGAAATCAGCGATGAGAGAGGAAGGGAATTACATTTATTAAGCATCTGGCATGTTCAGGTTATTGTGGTAGGTGCTTAGCGTATGGTTCTTCATTTGACTTCAGAAACTACCTTCAGAATCTAAGTAGGATGTCATAAGCTCACAGAAAAGGGTAGTATTAATAGGAATGTAAAGAAAAGAACAGTTTTAAATTGACAGGATTTGAAGCCTGATTCTAAGGGACAAAAGAAATATGGGTCAAGAATATCTCAAAGTCTTTGAACTGAGTTTGAGGCACAAACATTTGGGTGTTGGGAAGAGGAAGGAAAATAGCAGAGATGACAAAGATAAAGAGCTTGAACTGAAGAAGGAGAATTTGGACATGCAGATTTATAGATAGCCAGGGATGACACAGTTTTAGTACTGAAGGTGAAACTTTCACCAAAGAGCCTTGTTTATAATTCAGGTCCCCCAGCTTCCAGTACTGTCATCTATCCAGTGACTAATCTGGCTGCCTGGTAATAAGGATAAGAAAATTTTCTAGGTTGGTAGAAAAATGAGGAAAGATAGGGAATTATAAATACCATACATGCAGGAGCCAATGTAGAAATGGATCTGAAACTAGGATTTGGGTTGGGTGACTGAAAAGTTGGATTGGAATTATGACATAGTTTTTGGAGAGTGTCTTAGTCTGCCCAGAGTGCTGTAACAGAATACCGTAGACTGAGTGGCTTAAACAACAAACATTTATTTCTCATAGTACTGGAGCCTGGGAAGTCCAGCAACATTGCTGGCATATCTGGGATCTGGTTAGAGCCTGCTTTCTGGCTTGCAGACGGCTGTTTTTCCATTATACCCTCACATGGCAGAGAACAGAGAGAGAAGCAACCTCTCTTGGGTCTTTTCTTATAAAGGCACTAATTCCATTTATGTGGGTTCCACCCTCATGACCTAATTACCTCCCAAAGGCTCCACCTCCAAATACTATACAATGGGACTTAGGTTTCAATACATAAATTTTGGGAGGGATCACAAACATGCAGTCCATAATAGAAGGCCTTGAATACAGGTTATAGAATCTGTGTTCTATTTTGAAATTGATTGTAACTGTTTTTCAGAAAACAAAGTAGTGGGGGTGGGGAGTAGTAGGATGACAGCAGTGCTGTAGCAGGATTAATGTGCTGTTGGATATAAGACAAAGTAGTACAGAGACTGAATAGACCTTGAACTAAGGAAATGTGTTAAGAAGGTATTGCCATAATTCAAGAACAGGTTAATGAATGCCTAAATTGGACTCATGGTAATGAGCATAAAAACTAGGACACACACACACAGAGAATCAGGAATATATTATATTTGATGGCTAAATCCTGTCACTGTATTTGGCCCCAGGTTAGAGAGCTCATTGTGAATTTTTGCTGAATATTTTCTGAGGTGCAAAAACAACTTTATAATATGGTAGTGAAATACGGTGGCTGCTGGACCCAGGTTGTTCAGTTTGTTGCATCTGTAAATCACCGTATAGGTACCTTGCAATGGAAAACTCTGGTGTCAGATACAAATTGTGTAAAACTGAGACAGAGGAGAGCTGTTACTCTTAAAAAATAAACAATTTAGTAGTAAAAGAATTGGACACAAAAATATTAATTGGAAGTCAGACAATTCACCTACATGGATTGTCAGCTGTGCGCACATCTAATTATGCTGCCACAGATTAACACTCTGAAAAACCGACCACAACATTTTGCATGTGTCAGAGATATATTTTTCTTCAATTTTATGGATTTTATACATGAAATCATTTTAACCTTAGTGGCAAATTGCTGTAATTAGAAAACTATACTCCCATAAATTTTTGCCAGAAAAAAATGGTTACTGGTAATTTTGAGGTGTTAAAACCATTCCATTTTACCTGATATGAATATCATAGGACAGCAGAAGGTGGAAAACTTTTCCAAGGGAAATAGCTTGCTATCTTGAAATTCAGCAAATGCTATAAATGCATAGGTGTCAGAGTGTGTGTTACACATTTTTTACTGTAATATTTAACTAATGCCATTACTGCCATCAGTCGCAGTACATATTTCAACTCTTTGAGTAGATTAGAATCCAAAGCAATAGAATTTCTGAAGAGGTTATGCTGAAAATTAAGGGATGATATTTGTCCTATGGGATGAACAAATAGGCAAGAGTGCAGTGATGTGCACTAAATCTATGGGCCTGTGGATGTGCGCAGCATTATGTCATTTCTGTCTCCCTGCATGATTTCCCTTCATGCGTAGTCCTGGAGGATCCCCATAGCCGGCTCATGGGGCTAGTGAAAAATGAAAAGAGAGAGGGAGGCCTCTCCATGATGTGTGCTACAGATGGGCTGAAAGGTTTAGAGGTAAAGGGCTAGTTTTAGTGACCCTGCGTGAACTCTCCTGTCATCTGTGGCACTCTGGAGAGTTATATTGAAGCTGGCTGCCATTCTTTTCTCCCATTCACCTCCTTGCTTCATCATCCCCACACTCCGCAGGGTTGGAGGGTGAGCTCAAGGATTTTTTTTTCCCTCTCAGGCTCTCTCTGAGCTCTGCAGGAAGACAGCTGAGAGGAGAGAACAATTGAAGCCAACGTGCATCTGGGTGGGGAAGGACACCACTCCTGGTTTTGGTGTCTTCTTGCCTCTCATTTATTGCCTTTCTAGTATCCACTGGTTTGTCTGCTAACCAGTTTTTTGGTTTTTAAAAAAATAATTATTTATTTATTTATTGTCTGTGTCGGGTCTTAGTTGTGGCTCGCGGGATCTTTTGTTGCTACGCGCGGGCTCTTCATTGCGGTGCGGGGGCTTCTCTCTACTTGTGGTGCATGGCTTCTCTTAGTTGTGGTGGGCGGGCTCCAGAACACGTGGGCCCTCTAGTTGTGGCACGCGGGCTTAGTTGCCCTGTGGCATGTGGGATCTTAGTTCCCCGACTAGGGGTCAAACCGGTGTCCCCTGCATTGCAAGACGGATTCTTAACCACTGGACCACCAGGGAAGTCCCGTCTTCTTCCCAGTTTTTATGGACTAAGTAGCATCCTCTCTAAATTCATATGTTGAAGTCCTAACCCCAGTACCTCAGAATGTGACTATGTTTGGAGACAGGGTGATTAAGTTAAAATGAGGTCATTAAGGTGAGCCCTAATACAATTTGAGTGGTGTCCTTGTAAGAAGAGGAAATATGGATACAGAAAGTGAAACACCAAGGGTGTGTGTGCACAGAGAGACAACCATGTGAAGAGGCAGCAAGAGGTGACCATCTACAAATTAAGGAAAGAGCCCTCAAAGGAAACCAACCCTCTTGTCACCTTGATCTTGGACTTCTAGCCTTCAGAACTGTGAGAAAACAAATTTCTGTTGTTTAAGCCACTCAGTTTGTGGAATTCTGTTACAGACACCCTAGGAAACTAATATACCAATGTCCTTATGAAGCTCAAGGCCCCCCTGTGATTGCTTCATCTCAGCTGCCATTATCTCCCATGGGACTTATTTCTGCTGGATATAAAGAGTTATCTTGTTACATTAAATCACAGTAAAACAATCAAATCATAGAATTTTACCATGACCAAACTGCCAATGGCATATATCTTTTTTAAAATGTGTATTTCATGACATTTTTAATTGAAGTATGTTGACTTACAGTGTTTCAGGTGTACAGCAAAGTGATTCAGATTTTTTTCAGATTCTTTTCAACTATTTATTCAACAAGATATTGAATAGAGTTCCCTGTGCTATACAGAGGGCCTTGTTGTTTATCTATTTTGTATATAGTAGTGTGTATATGTTGATCTCAAATTCCTAATATATTCCTCCCCCCACCTTTCCCCTTTGGTAACTGTGTTTGTTTTCTATGTCTGTGAGACTATTTCTGTTTTGTAAATAAGTTCATTTGTATCATTTTTTTAGATTCCACATATATGTGATATCATATGATATTTGTCTTTCTCTGTCTGACTTACTTCACTTAGTGTGATAATCTCTAGGACCATCCATGTTTCTGCAAATGGCATTATTTCATTCTTTTTGTTTGTTTTGTTTGTTTGTTTGTTTTGTTTTTTGCGGTACACGGGCCTCTCCTTGTTGTGGCCGCTCCCGTTGCGGAGCACAGGCTCTGGACGCGCAGGCTCAGCGGCCATGGCTCATGGGCACAGCCGCTCCACAGCATGTGGGATCTTCCTGGACGGGGGCACGAACCTGTGTCCCCTGCATCGGCAGGCGGACTCTCAACCACTGCTCCACCAGGGAAGCCCTCATTCTTTTTTTATGTCTGAGTAATATTGCATTGTATAAATATACCACATCTTCTTTATTCATTCATCTGTCTATGGACACTTAAGTTGCTTCCATGTCTATTAGTTGCTTCTATGTCTTAAGTTGCTTCCAGGCTATTGCAAATAGTGCTGCTATGAATATTGGGGTGCATGTGTCTTTTTGAATTAGAATTTTCATCTTTTCCAGATATATGCCCAGGAGTCATATATCTTATAAGAGGCAGACCTGGGATGAGAACCTGGATTTTAAAAATCTTAGTCCTAAGCATTTTTCACCACACACTCTTCCTCTTACAAGAGACCATCAGAGAATTGTGAATATGACATAGGTTGCTTTGGCTCTTCATAATATTACTTTTACTAACCTGTCCTTTGGTATTTGCCATCAGACAACTCATTGAAAATCACTGTTGTATTTGCTTGTAGGAGCGTCATATAACATTGTCATTCTCAGAATCCCATAATGTTTCCTTGAGGAGGACCAGCAAGTGATCTTGAAGGATCTGATGAATTGCACTAGGCATCCCTGGCCTTTTCTCTGGCTTCCTTTATTTTCCCAAACATTCTCTTTTTAAAAATGTATATGTAATTCACTTGTTTCTTTTGTTACATATAATGAAATATATAGTTTATTAATTTAGAAATATTGATTTATTCCACTAATTTTTTCCAGTTTTATTGAGATGTAATTGACATACAGCACTGTATAAGTTTAAGGTGTACAGCATAATGATTTAACTTACATACATCAGGAAATGATTATCACAGTAAATTTAGTGAACAATCATGTCCTACAGATACAAAATAAAAGTAAAAGAAAAAATGTTTTTTTTCCTTGTGATGAGAACTTAGGATTTACTCTCAACAATTTTCACATATAACATACAGCAGTGTTAATTGTATACTAATCATGTTATACGTTACATCCCTTATACATACTTTTCTTATAATTGGAAGTTTGTACCTTTTGATCACTTTCATCAAGTTCCCCCCCCCCACAACCCTACCTCTGGTAACCACTAATCTGATCACTTTTTCTAGACTTTGTTTGCTTTTTGTTTGTTTTTGAAGTATAATTGACCACCAACAATATGTTAGTTCCTGGTGTATGGCATAGTGATATGATATTTCTGTACATTACAAAAGGATCACCAAAATAAGTCTAGTTATTGTCACCATACAAAGATATTACATTGTTATTTTTAATTAAAGTATAGTTGATGTACAATATTATGTAAGTTACACGTGTACAATATAGTGATTCACAATTTTTAAAGATTATACTCCATTTATAGATACTATAATATATTGGCTATATCCCCTGTGTTGTACAATACATACTTGTAGCTGATTTTATAACTAATGGTTTGTATGTCTTAATTCCCTACCTCTTTTTTTTTTAACATCTTTATTGGAGTATAACTGTTTTACAATGGTGTGTTAGTTTCTGCTTTACAACAAAGTGAATCAGTTATACATATACATATGTTCCCATATCTCTTCCCTCTTGTGTCTCCCTCCCTCCCACCCTCCCTATCCCACCCCTCTCATGGTCACAAAGCACAGAGGTGATCTCCCTGTGCTATGCGGCAGCTTCCCACTAGCTATCTAATTTACATTTGGTAGTGCATATATGTCCCTGCCACTCTCTCACTTCGTCACAGCTTACCCTTCCCCCTCCTCATGTCCTCAAGTCCATGCTCTAGTAGGTCTGTGTTTTATTCCCGTCCTACCACTAATCTCTTCATGACATTTTTTTTTTCTTAGATTCCATATATATGTGTTAGCATACGGTATTTGTTTTTCTCCTTCTGACTTACTTCACTCTGTATGACAGACTCCAGGTCTATCCATCTCATTATAAATAACTCAGTTTCATTTCTTTTTACAGCTGAGTAATATTCCGTTGTATATATGTGCCATATCTTCTTTATCCATTCATCTGTTGATGGACACTTAGGTTGCTTCCATGTCCTGGCTATTGTAAATAGAGCTGCAATGAACACTGTGGTACATG
>NC_041214.2:104003548-104007788 GCF_002837175.3 Physeter macrocephalus | reverse complement strand
TAGATTTTTTGATGATGGTCATTCTGACCGGTGTGAGATGATATCTCATTGTAGTTTTGATTTGCATTTCTCTAATGATTAATGATGTTGAGCATTCTTTCATGTGTTTGTTGGCAATCTGTATATCTTCTTTGGAGAAATGTCTATTTAGGTCTTCTGCCCATTTTTGGATTGGGTTGTTTGTTTTTCCGATATTGAGCTGCATGAGCTGCTTATATATTTTGGAGATTAATCCTTTGTCAGTTGCTTCATTTGCAAATATTTTCTCCCATTCTGAGGGTCGGCGTTTGGTCTTGTTAATGGTATCCTTTGCTGGGCAAAAGCTTTTAAGTTTCTTTAGGTCCCATTTGTTTATTTTTGTTTTTATTTCCATTTCTCTAGGAGGTGGGTCAAAAAGGATCTTGCTGTGATTTATGTCATAGAGTGTTCTGCCTATGTTTTCCTCTAAGAGTTTGATAGTGTCTGGCCTTACATGTAGGTCTTTAACCCATTTTGAGTTTATTTTTGTGTATGGTGTTAGGGAGTGTTCTAATTTCATACTTTTACATGTACCTGTCCAGTTTTCCCAGCACCACTTATTGAAGAGGCTGTCTTTTCTCCATTGTATATTCTTGCCTCCTTTATCAAAGATAAGGTGACCATATGTGTGTGGGTTTATCTCTGTGCTTTCTATCCTGTTCCATTGATCTATGTTTCTGTTTTTGTGCCAGTACCATACTGTCTTGATTACTGTAGCTTTGTAGTATAGTCTAAAGTCAGGGAGCCTCCCTACCTCTTTATTGCCCCTCCTCCCTTCTGTCTGCACACTGGTAGCCAACAGCTTATTTTCTATATCTGTGAGTCTGCTTCTTTTGTGTTATATTCATCAATTTGTTGTATTTTTTAGATACACATGTAGGTGATACCATACAGTATTTGTCTTTCTCTGTTGACTTACTTCACCTAGCATTATGCCCTCCAAGTCCATCCATGTTGCTGTAAATGGCAAAATTCCATTTTTTATGGCTAAGTAGTATTCCATTATATATATATGTGATATATATGTATATATGTACGTATATGTGTATATTATATATGTATACACACATCACATCTTTTTTCTATTATATATATATTTTAACATCTTTATTACAGTATAATTCCTTTACATTGTTGTATTAGTTTCTGCTGTATAACAAAATGAGTCAGCTATACGAATACAAATATCCCCATAACCCTCTCCCTCTTTTTTTTTTTTTTTTTTTTTTTGTGGTATGCGGGCCTCCCTCTGCTGTGGCCTCTCCCATCGCGGAGCACAGGCTCCGGACGCACAGGCTCAGCGGCCATGGCTCACGGGCCCAGCCGCTCCGCGGCATGTGGGATCCTCCCAGACCGGGGCGCGAACCCAGTTCCCCTGCATCGGCAGGCGGACACGCAACCACCGCGCCACCAGGGAAGCCCCCTCCCCCTGCCTCTTGCATCTCCCTCCCATCCTCCCTGTCCCACCCGCTAGGTAGTCACAAAGCACTGAGCTGATCTCCCTATGCTATGCAGCTGCTTCCCACTAGCAATCTATTTTACATTTGGTAGTATATCTATGTCATTGCCACTCTCTCACTTCTTCTCAACTTACCTTCCCTCTCCCCGTGTCTTCGGGTCCATTCTCTACATCTGCATCTTTATTCCTGTCCTGTCCCTAGGTTCTTCAGAACCATTTTTTTTCTTTTAGATTCCATATGTATGTGCTACCATATGGTATTTGTTTTTCTCTTTCTGACTTACTTCACTCTGCAAGACAGACTCTAGGTACATCCACCTCACTACAAATAACTCAATTTCATTTCTTTTTATGGCTGAGTAATATTCCATTGTATATATGTGCCACATCTTCTTTATCCATTCATCTGTCGATGGACACATAAATTGCTTCCATGTCCTGGCTCTTGTAAATAGTGCTGCAATGAACATTGTGGTGGATGACACTTTTTGAATTACAGTTTTCTCAGGGTATATGCCCAGTAGTGGGATTGCTGGGTCATATGGTAGTTCTATTTCTATTTCTTTAAGGAACTTCCATACTGTTCTCCATAGTGGCTATATCAATTTGCATTCCCACCAACAATGCAAGAGTGTTCCCTTTTGTCCACACCCTCCCCAGCATTTATTGTTTGTAGATTTTTTGATGATGGCCATTCTGACTGGTGTGAGGTGATACCTCATTGTAGTTTTCATTTGCATTTCTCTAATGATCAGTTATTGAGCATCCTTTCATGTGTTTGTTGGCAATCTGTATATTTTCTTTGGAGAAATGTCTATTTAGGTCTTCTGCCCATTTTTGGATTGGGTTGTTTGTTTTTTCGATATTGAGCTGCATGTGCTGCTTGTATATTTTGGACACTAATCCTTTGTCAGTTGCTTCATTTGCAAATATTTTCTCCTATTCTGAGGCTTGTCTTTTTATCTTTTTGATGGTTTCCTTTGGTGTGCAAAAGCTTTTAAGTTTCATTAGGTCCCATTTGTTAATTTTTGTTTTTATTTCCCTTTCTCTAGGAGGTGGGTCAAAAAGGATCTTGCTGAGATTTATGTCATAGAGTGTTCTGCCTATGTTTTCCTCTATGAGTTTTATACTGTCTGCCCTTACATTTAGATCTTTCATGCATTTTGAGTTTCTTTTTGTGTATGGTGTTAGGGAGTGTTCTAATTTCATTCTTTTTCATGTAGCTGTCCAGTTTTCCCAGCACCACTTATTGAAAAGGCTGTCTTTTCTCCATAATATATTCTTGCCTCCTTTATCAAAGGTAAGATGACCATATGTGTGTGGCTTTATCTCTGGGCTTTCTATCCTATTTCATTAATCTATATTTCTGTTTTTGTGCCAGTACCATACTGTCTTGATTACTGTAGCTTTGTAGTATAATCTGAAATCAGGGAGCCTGATTCCTTCGGCTCCATTTTTCTTCCTCAAGATTGTGTTGGCTATTCAGGATCTTTTGTGTTTCCATACATATTGTGAAATTTTTTGTTCTAGTTCTGTGAAAAATGACATTGGTACTTTGATAAAGATTGCTGAATCTGTAGATTGCTTTGGGCAGTAGAGTCATTTTCACAGTGTTGATTCTTCCAATCCAAGAATATGGTATATCTCTCCATCTGTTTTTATCATCTTTAATTTTTTTTCATAAGTGTCTTACAGTTTTCTGCATACAGGTCTTTTGTCTCCTTAGGTAAGTTTATTCCTAGGTATTTTATTCTTTTTGTGTTGCAGTGGTAAATGGGAGTGTTTCCTTAATTTCTCTTTCAGATTTTTCATCATTATTGTATAGGAATGCAAGAGATTTCTGTGCATTAATTTTGTATCCTGCTACTTTACCAAATTCATTGATTAGCTTTAGTAGTTTTCTGGTAGCATCTTTAGCATTCTCTATGTATAGGGTCATGTCATCTGCAAACAGTGACAGCTTTACTTCTTCTTTTCTGATTTGGATTCCTTTTATTTCTTTTTCGTCTCTGATTGCTGTGGCTAAAAATTCCAAAAGTATGTTGAATAATAGTGGTGAGAGTGGTCAACAGTGTCTTGTTCCTGATCTTAGTGGAAATGGTTTCTTTGTTGAGGATTTTTGCATCTATGTTCATCAGTGATATGGCCTGTAGTTTTCTTTTTTTGTGAAATCTTTGTCTGCTTTTGGTATCAGAGTGATGGAGGCCTCATAGAATGAGTTTGGGAGTGTTCCTCCCTCTGCTAGTATTTAGAAGAGCTTCAGAAGGATAGGTATTAGCTCTTCTCTAAATGTTTGATAGAATTTGCCTGTGAATCCATCTGGTCCTGGGCTTTTGGTTTTTGGAAGATTTTTAATCACAGGTTCAATTTCAGTGCTTGTGATTGGTCTGTTTATATTTTTTGTTTCTTCCTGGTTCAGTCTCGAAAGGTTGTCCTGGGCTTTTGTTTGTTGGAAGATTTTTAATCACAGGTTCAATTTCAGTGCTTGTGATTGGTCTGTTTATATTTTTTGTTTCTTCCTGGTTCAGTCTCGAAAGGTTGTTTTTCTAAGAATTTGTCCATTTCTTCCAGGTTGCCCAGTTTATTGGCATATAGTTGCTTGTAGTAATCTCTCATGTTCCTTTGTGTTTCTGCAGTGTCAGTTGTTACGTCTCCTTTTTCATTTCTATTTCTACTGATTTGAGCCTTCTCCCTTTTTTTTTTTTTTTTTTTTTTTTTTGGTGGTATGCAGGCCTCCCTCTGTTGTGGCCTCTCCCATTGCGG
>NC_041214.2:103991156-104003251 GCF_002837175.3 Physeter macrocephalus | reverse complement strand
CATTTTTGTTTATCTTCTCAAAGAACCAGATTTTAGTTTTATTGATCTTTGCTATTGGTTCCTTCATTTCTTTTTCATTTATTTCTGATCTGATCTTTATGATTTCTTTCCTCCTGCTAACTTTGGCTTTTTTTGTTCTTCTTTCTCTAATTACTTTAGGTGTAATGTTAGGTTGTTTATTTGGGATGTTTCTTGTTTCTTAAGGTAGGATTGTATTGCTCTAAACTTCCCTCTTAGAACTGCTCTTGCTGCATCCCATAGATCTTAGGTTGTCTTGTTATCATTGTCTTTTGTTTCTAGGTATTTTTTGATTTCCTCTTTGATTTCTTCAGTGATCTCTTGGTTATTAAGTAGTGTATTGTTTAGCCTCCGTGTGTTTGTATTTTTTACAGATTTTTTCCTGTAATTGATATCTAGTCTCATAGGATTGTGGTCAGAAAAGTTAGTTGATATGATTTCAATTTTCTTAAATTTACCAAGGTTTGACTTGTGACTCAAGATATGACCTATCCTGGAGAATGTTCTATGAGCACTTGAGAAGAAAGTGTATTCTGTTGTTTTTGGATGGAATGTCCTGTAAATATCAATTAAGTCCATCTTGTTTAATGTATCATTTAAAGCTTGTGTTTCCTTATTTATTTCATTTTGGATGATTTGTCCGTTGGTGAAAGTGGGGTGTTAAAGTCCCCTAGTATGATTGTGTTACTGTCGATTTCCCCTTTTATGGCTGTTAGTATTTGCCTTATGTATTGAGATGTTCCTATTTTGAGTGCATAAATATTTACAATTTTTATATCTTCTTCTTGGAATGATCCCTTGATCATTATGTAGTGTCTTTCTTCGTCTCTTGTAATAGTCTTTATTTTAAAGTCTATTTTGTCGGATATGAGAATCGCTACTCCAGCTTTCCTTTGATTTCCATTTGCATGGAATATCTTTTTCCATCCCCTCACTTTCACACTTTCAGTATGTGTCCCTAGGTCTGAAGTGGGTTTCTTGTAGATAGCATATATATGCGCTTTGTTTTTGTATCCATTCAGTGAGCCTGTGTCTTTTGTTTGGAGCATTTAATCCATTCACTTTTAAGGTAATTATCGATATATATGTTCCTATGACCATATTCTTGATTGTTTTCGGTTTGTTTTTGTAGGTCCTTTTCTTCTCTTGTGTTTCCCACTTAGAAAAGTTTCTTTAGCATTTGTTGTAAAGCTGGTTTGGTGGTGCTGAATTCTCTTAGCTTTTGCTTGTCTGTAAAGTTTTTGATTTCTCTGTCGAATCTGAATGAGATCCTGTTGGGTAGAGTAATCTTCATTGTAGGTTTTCCCCTTTCATCACTTTAAATATGTCCTGCCACTCCCTTCTGGCTAGTGGAGTTTCTGCTGAAAGATCAGCTGTTAACCTTGTGTGGATTCCCTTGTATTTTATTTGTTGCTTTTCCCTTGCTGCTTTTAATATTTTTTCTTTGTATTTAATTTTTGATAGTTTGTTTAATATGTGTCTTGGCATATTTCTCCTTTGAGTTATCCTGTATGGGACTCTCCGCACTTCCTGGACTTGATTGACTATTTCCTTTCCCATATTAGGGAAGTTTTCAACTCTAATCCTTCAAATATTTTCTCAGTCCCTTTCTTTTTCTCTTCTTCTTCTGGGACCCCTATAATCCGATGTTGGTGCATTTAATGTTTTCCCAGAGGTCTCTGAGACTGTCCTCAATTTTTTTCATTCTTTTTTCTTTATTCTGCTCTGTTGTAGTTATTTCCACTATTTTATCTTCCAGGTCGCTTATCTATTCTTCTGCCTCAGTTATTCTGCTATTGATTCCTTCTAGACAATTTTAAATTTCATTTATTTTGTTGTTCATCATTGTTTGTTTGCTCTGTAGTTCTTCTAGGTCCTTGTTAAAGGTTTCTTGTATATTCTCCATTCTATTTCCAAGATTTTGTATCATCTTTACTATCATTACTCTGAATTCTTTTTCAAGTAGACTGCCTGTTTCTTCTTCATTTGTTTGGTCTGGTGGGTTTTTACCTTGCTCCTTCCTCTGCTGTGTATTTCTTCATCTTCTCATTTTGCTTAACTTACTGTGTTTGGGGTCTCCTTTTTGCATGCTGCTGGTTCGTAGTTCCTGTTGTTTTTGGTGTCTGCCCCCAGTGGGTATGGTTGGTTCAGTGGGTTGTGCAGGCTTCCTGTTGGAGGGGACTGGTGCCTGTGTTCTGGTGGATGAGGCTGGATCTTATCTTTTTTGTGGGCAGGACTGCATCTGGCTGTGTGTTTTGGGGTGTCTGTGATCTTACTATTATTTTAGGCAGCCTCTCTGCTAATGCGTGAGTTTGTGTTTCTGTCTTGCTAGTTGTTTGGCATGGGGTGTCCAGCACTGGAGCTTACTGGTTTTTGAGTGGAGCTGGGTCTTAGCATTGAGACAGAGGTCTCTGGGAGAGCTCTTGCTGATTGATAGTATGTGGGGCTTGGAGGTCTCTGGTGGTCGAATATCCTGAACTTGGAACTCAATTCTCCCACCTCCGAGACTCTGGCCTGACACCCAGCCGGAGCACCAAGACCCTGTCAGCCACACAGTCAGGTACATGGGGAGTTTCTTGCCTTTGGGAAGTCTGAGGTTTTCTGCCAGCATTCAGTAGGTGTTGTGTAAGAATTGTTCCACATGTAGATGTATTTTTGATGTATTTGTGAGGACGAAGGTGATCTCCACTTCCTACTCTTTTGCAATCTTGAAGGTCCTCAAATCACATCTTCTTCATCCATTTATCTGTTGATGGACATTTAGGTTGCTTCTACATCTTGGCAATTGTAAATAATGCGGCAATGAACATTGGGGTGCATGCATCTTTTTGAATTATTTCCCATGCTATGCATGTCATCTGTTTGACTTATTTATTTTGTAAGTGGAAGACTGTACCTCTTAATATCCCTCACCTATTTCATTCTTAGTTCTCTCCCTCTTCCCCTCTGGCAACCACCTGTGTGTTCTCTGTTTATATGACTCTGTGTTTTGTTTTTTTGTTCAATTGTTTTCTTTTTTAGATTCTACATGTTTTAAGTAGAGGTTTAGTTCAAATTATTCACATGCATCTTTGCCATCAATACCTCTATAATCAAAAGACAATTTTCCGGAAAATATCCACAGAATGTATGTATGAATTATAACTCTAAGTCCAGTTCTAACCACAGCACCATATCTTTTTCAACCCATAGATCTGACAGTAGTTAATGAGGGACACTACTTCTTATCAGGATCCACATAATAGAGTCTCTTAATTTATATAGACATGAAACCTACAGATTGATTGGTGAGGGTAGAAGAGGTGAAATATACAGTAATAATATTTAAGACCAGTGTATAAAAGAAAGTTCACTAAGTATAAGCATCCTGAGCTTACATAGCTCAATGTCACTGGTTGATCTTATGGCAAATATATATGCTGTTCTCTCATTCTCCTGATGCCTAGGGGTTGAGAATCTGTCCAGAGCCTCTGGAATAATCTTTGGAGAGCTCTTGTACCAGATGCAATCCACAGGCATGGCTAGCAACCCCTTGGAAAAGCAAAATCATCTATCCCTACAAGTCAAATAATGGCCTGTCACAGACACCCACCTGTGTGGCCTTACACCCCTACTTAAAGAAATATGTGTGGTTACAGTGAGTTCATTAATAGAAAAGTTTAGTTTAGATTGATTGGGTGGTTTTAAAATTGAATCTTTTTGTTGTTTTGTGTATTTCTATAATAAATATAACTAATTTGAAAAAGGCTACCCCTGATCAGTTTCCATGTTATTATGTCAAAGGAATGTAGTGTAACAGTGTTCACTTTAGGTCTTGGGCTACTGGATATTTGACAATGTCATCTTCACATCCATCTAAATTTTTTGAGATATGCACTTGCTAATTTTACGTATGATGTCAGTGAAAATTCATTCTATGCTACAATTACTTGCATCGCATTAGGAGGTTGGTGCTCTTATATGTTCTGTTGGTGTACATTCATAATCTCCATAAGTAACTATTTGCTGTATTGCTCTTAGTTTTAATTTATGTCAAAGTTATATATCCACAAAGTTTAAAGAGACCAGTAGTTCTTACAAGGTTTGTTATGAAAACCAGTAGTGTACTTTGCCTTACTTTTGGTGGATTATTTTGGGATATATTTCTATGTCACTGAATATCATGGTTTATTGCCACTTCTTGGTGTGTCAATTTTAGGCATGACTTACTGACTTCTAACTACAAAATTTGCAGATTTAGCTCTTTTTAACCACTTCCAGTCTCCACTGCACAAATGCTACTTCCCAGCCCATGTCTTCTTGATAAACACAATTGACAATTGAGCTGTGTAGTAAATCTTGATAATTTTGCTTTTCTTGCACAACTTTATGTTTTCCCTGGAGGTCATATTGTCTGAATATCTTCTCAAGATTTTGAAATATATCAGGTGTTCTATCAGTTTCATCTTCTTAAAGAAATCTCTTCCTGAAGAACTTTCTGCTCTGTTCCAATCTGGATTGTTTTCCTTCTTTGCTGGGGCACAGCTGTTAGTATAGAAACTTTCTTTACCATCACTTGAGAATTCTTTTTGTATCTCTAGTGAGTATGTTCTTTTGCCTTAATTTCTTGTTTTCCTCTTTCTGGATTGTTTTCCTTCTTTACTCAATTTTGTCTTTCAATACTTCTACTGAGTTTTTCCCTTCTATAATCATGTTTAATTTTAAAGAGCTCTTTTTGGGGGCTTGTTTTTGGAATGTTCCTAACAGCACTGTTTCTGTCTCTATGCAATAGCTTATCTTATCTCTTTGAGTATATTAATAACTTTTACTCTTTCTTCTCTTTGTTTAGTCCTTGTTTCCTCCAAATTGTCATCTTTTGCATCAGAGGCTTTATTCAGATGTTGGTAATTTTTGTTTGCTGCTTCCATTTAATAGTCAGAGTCTAAAAAGCCATTTATAAGGTTTGAGGGTGAATTTAGAGTTGACGTACCATGAGTTTTACTATAGGGTGATCTGGCTGGGCCTTTTTTGGATCGACCTCTAATGTTGGTATCTTCCAGATCTTTTCTCTTAACTAGTAAGATTCTCTGAAGAAAACTCTTCACATCTTCTACATGGATGTAGAAGGTCCATCAGTTGCCAGCATTCTGAGATCTGAGTAGGGAAAGTAGACTGGGGTCTAAGAATCCAGTGAGGATGTGGTACTTAATCTCTCTGTATTTGGTTTCATACTTCTACCCTCACCTGTACCACCCCCTCCTAAATCCAGAATCTCTTTCTTTTAACTTCTCTAATACATAAAACTTTAGTCATTTGCTGAGTTAGGAGAGAGGATTTGAAGAATTGCTGCTTCAAGCCATCCTCCTCATTTTAGGATACTCCCTTTATCATCGTTTCCAAAGTGAACTGGTACCATCAATTTATGAGACTTTTATAAGTTTATATCATTACCAGTAGCCCATCTCTTCCAAAATGTTGCTATTACCCCCAGTTCTTCCATCTTTTGCTCTTATGCCTTAAAGTCTCTATTCTATTATTTTAGTGGGATTTGAGAAGAAAGCAAAAGTAGATTTGTGTGCCCAAGTCTCCATTCTAATAGGTAGAGGTGTCAACATTTATTTTTTATCTATTACCCTCTTATTATATTGTATATATTTCTGTGTGCTATCTTGAATTCTTTTTTTTTAAGGAGGAGAAAAGGATAAAATGAATAAACTACCCTGATTATATTTCTAATGTGTCTAAACTCTTCATCATATAACAGATAATCTTTTACTTTACTGCTGCATATGAAAATGTGAATTACTATTAATTTAATTCTTCAAAACTCACCTTATTTTCAGGGTCTTGAAGCACACCCCAATATCTCCATTTATGTATCCCCAATGGGAATTTTCCTACTTCACCATTCATCCTAGAGCTGACTTTTCCCAAAGTCTGTGTATCCAGTGGCATCTCATCATTTTTAATCAGACAAATCGACTTTCCTCCTGGAAGAAATCCAGGGAGTGGAGCCTGAAATTGTACTCTAGATTTGGCTGTGCCAAATATGTTTCGCTTTGAGATATTAGCTGTTTGGAAACAGTAGGAACTTGGTTGTATTTGGAAATGACATGGGTTTAATTAATTTTTTAAAAGCCCCTTTTAAGTGTATTCTCACTAACAACCAGAGAGGTCTGGTCCTTCTCCTTGCATTCCATGTGTGGAAGTGGTATGCACAGGTTGTAAAGGAAGAACATGTGTCATCTGTGCAGTGAGGGGTGTATTGTGCTGAGCTGTCTCAGGGCAGGCTGGTGTTAGGAAACTTCCCAGAAATGTTCTGTAGTCAAAGAAAAAAATATTACTGAGGAGTTAATATTAAATCATGGCTGATCCTCTGGTGGTTTGGTTTGATTGGAGATAATGTATAAGAAGGCATTTTTAAGCAGAGAGCATGACACAATTATTATTATTTTCTTAAAATTATTATTTTCTCTGCTGAACTTTGAAACATTTTCATTTTTATCTACATCACTTTAAAAAGCTTCATTTGGAAAGGGGAATGAAAAAGTATTTTGTTTAGGTTTGGGGTTCAATCAATTCTCTAAAAGTCCGTTTTTAAGATACAACGGTGGTCCAGACTCCTGTTGGCATCTACATATGTGTGGACATGGATGAGATAGTAGAAGCAGGAAACAAGTATCTGGGCTTTCAGACCTTCCCTCATCTGAAATGTGAGTGTTTGGAAGAGAGGAATTTAGCGGGCAGATTTTCATCCACAAGCACTAAACAATGAATCAAGATGAATCCTGAGCATTTAAGATTTTGCTAAATTCATCTGGGCAGTAGCCATTTATATAAACAATCACCACAAGTGATTGGGATGGGATGGGAAAAGATGGGATGACTTCAATATGTTATACATGGAAATCAAGAAGCTCCCCCACCCCATATGCTGATTAAATGCTGGCAGTGCAAAAACAATACTTCATCTTTATGAAATCTAGTATCTGTGATTTAATGAAACATACGTGTTTCAAAGTAAATGTGTTTCATCAGAAAATACTTGTTATGTAATTTGTGTGATTATAAAATGGTACTGGAAACAATAAATGAGCAAGCAATTACCTGTCAAAAATTAGATGAATGAAGATGAAATATAATATTATTTAGTTTCACAATTTTGTTATGATGTAGCTGTTCAACAAATTCGCTACATTATAATTAACTAAAGAGGTTTTTTTAAATCATTTTTATTGAGATGTAATTTGCATAAATTAACATTGTTTAGGTGTACAACTTAATGATTTTTAACAAATATGTACAGTGTGTAGCTGCCACAGTCATATAGAATATTTTCATCATCCCAAAGAGTTCTTTCATGACCATTTTCTGTCAATCCTCTCCTTCAGGCTCTGGCCATCACTCTTCAGCTTTCTGTATCTACAGTCTGCCTTTTTAAAAATTTTATATAAGTAAGAGTATAGAGTGTAAAGTCTTTTGTGTCTGGCTTCTATCATTTAGCATAATGCTTTTGAGATTAATCTATGTTCTTGTCTATATCAGTAGTTTTTTTATGGCTGAGTAATATTCCTTTGTATGGATATACCACAATTTATATATGCATTCACAAGTTGATGGACATTTGAGTTCTTTTCAGTTTTTGGCAATTATGAATAAACCTGTTATGAATTACTCTTTGTGTGGACATATGTTTTCGTTTCTCTTGGGTAAATTTCTAGAGGTAGAATTGCTGGGTCACATAATAAGTATCTTCTTAATGCAAACGAATAACTGCTAAACTGTTTTCCAAAATGGCTAAAAGCAAAAATGTCTATTTTGCTTTCCCAGTGGCAGTATATGAGAGTTCTCGTTGCTCCACATCCTCACTGAAGCTTGATATTAGACAGTCTTTTAGTGTAAGCATTCTAGTGAGAGTCTGGTGGTATTTCATTTGTTTTAATTTTCATCTCCCAGGTGCTAATGATGTTGATCATCCTTTATGTGCTGACTAGCCATCTATATCTTTTCTTTAGTGAAGAGTCTGAACATATGATCCAGAAATCCCACTCCTGGGCATATATCCAGACAAAACTGTAATTTGAAAAGATACATGCACCCCTATGTTCATAGCAGCACTATTTACAATACCCAAGACATGGAAACAACCTAAATGTCCATCAACAGATGAATGGATAAAGAAGATGTGGTACATATATACAACAGAATACTACCCAGCCATAAAAAAGGAATGAAATATTGCCATTTGTAGCCACATGGATGGAACTAGAGATTATCATACCAAAGTTAGAAAGAGAAAGACAAATACCACATGATATCACTTATATGTGGAATCTAAAATATGACAAAAATGAACATATCTATGAAACAGAAACAGACTCACAGATATAGAGAACAGAGCTGTGGTTGCCAAGGAGGAGGGAGATGTGGGGGAGGAAAGGATTGGGAATTTGGGATCAGCAGATGCAAACTATTATATACAGGATGAATAAACAACAAGGTCCTACTGTATAGCACAGGGGACTATATTCAATATCCTGTGATGAACCATGATGGAAAATAATATGAAAGAGAATATATATATGTTTGTATAACTGAAACGCTTTGCTGTATAGCAGAAATTAACATAACACTGTAAATCAAGCATACGCCAATAAAAAATTTTTTTTAATGGACAGAAGATCTAAATAGACATTTTTCCAAAGAAGACATACAGATGGCCAACAGGCACATGAAAATATGCTCAATATCGCTAGAGAAATGCAAATCAAAACTAGGGTGAGGTACCACCTCACGCTGGTCAGAATGGCCATCATCAAAAAGTCTACAAATAATAAACGCTAGAGAGGGTGTGGAGAAAAGGGAACCCTCCTACACTGTTGGTGGGAATGTAAATTGGTGCAGCCACCATGGAGAACAGTATGAAGGTTCCTTAAAAAACTAAAAATAGAGTTACCAAATGATCCAGCAATCCCATTTCTGGGCATATATCCAGAAAGGATGAAAACTCTAATTCGAAAAGATACATGCATTCCAATGTTCACAGCAGCACTATTTACAATAGTCAAGATATGGAAGCAACCTAAATGTTCATCAACAAATGAATGAATAAAGAAGATGTGGTATATATACAGGGAACTGTATTCAGTATCCTGAGATAAACCATAATGGAAAAGAACATAAAAAAGAATGTGTATATGTGTATAACTGAATCACTTTGCTGTGCAGCAGAAATTAATACAACATTGTAAATCAACTAGACTTCAATTTAAAAAATCAAAGAAGATGTGATACATATACAGTGGAATATTAGCCATAAAAAAGAATGAAATAATGCCATTGCAGCAACATGGATGGACCTAGAGATTATCATACTCAGTGAAGTAAGTCAGAAAAAGACAAATATCATATGATATCACTTATATGTGAAATAAAAAAAATGGATACAAATGAACTTATTTACAAAACAGGAGTAGACTCCCAGACATAGAAAATAAACTTATGGTTACCAAAGGGAAAAGGGGAGAAGGATAAATTGTGAATTTGGAATTAACATATACACACTGCTATATATAAAATAAACTACAAGGACCTTCTGTATAGTACAGGGAACTATATTCAATATCTTGTAATAACCTATAAATGAGAAGAATCTGAAAAATTAAATATGTGTGTGTAAACATATATATATGTACACACACACATCTGAATCACTTTGCTATACACCTGAAACATTGTAAATCAACTATACTTCAATAAAAATAAATAAATAAAATGAAATAAATGAATGAAAAAAATAATATGGGGATTAAAATAGTATCTGCCTCATAGAGTTCTTAAAGTGGTTAAACAAATAATGCACAAAAGCCCTCAGATATTAGGCATTGTTATGAATACCTGTTTCTTCCCTATGAATGTCTTAAGCAACTAGCTTACTTAAACAGAAACAAGTCTCCATGGGATCCTTCAATATTATGTTCTTGCCTCATTTGTTCCCTCTGAGCAATAAGAATGTCAGCACAAATATCCAGTTATTTTCCTGTGATTAATAATTCTTGAAGAGGTTCTCATAACTCAGTAGTTTACAAAGACATCAAAAATGATTAATTGAGAATGACTGAATTCACATCATGAAATTAAATTATGTATAGATTACTAAGCAGTTCACTTAAGCATAACACAGTTAAAAATGATATCCAGATAAATGAATGCCCTTCCCTATATTTATTACCAATTTATTTTTCCAGGGGTTTTGAAAAAATACTCTGCCTCTACTGCTAAGGATATTGTCCTCCTAATTTTTATCCATGTCTGTTTTCTCACCATCCTTGTTCGCTGTTGTCCATTGATCCACTTCTGTATTCCATGCTGGGCCAATACCTGCTGATCCAATCTGCTTCATGTCAGCCTTGTCACTTCTTTGATTTAAGGCTGATATGCTAATTATGAGGATTTTTAAGACTCTGTCTTTATTTCTATGAGTCTAACAATTCTCTTCTTATTTATTATTACAGATATTTAAGAAGCTTCTCTCATTTTTGCAAACATGTTGGCTTTGGCCACCTATTACAAAGTGTCTCCCTTACATATTGCTGTGCAGTGAGGGGCTTTATAGGATTTCCTGGACAGGACTGACTACATAATTGGTGGGACTAAATGTAAGCTGTAAATGGGTGGTTTTTCAAAATTTATTAAAACTTTTGAGAGAGTGACAGCAGAGCATTAAACCAAGAGGAGCCTGCCTTCTAACCATGGGCCTGCGCATCTCCACAAGTTGTGCACCATAAAGTAGGCACTGGTATTGGATTTTGTGGGAAGGAAAGAACACCAACCCATATGGATGCCCCTTGAAAGTGTCTCACCTATTGCTTAGAAAACATTTTACTCAATTCGGCCATTACTTTTTCTACTGCATTACTTCATGTTCCATCTTCTGCCATCTTGCCATTCTCAGAGGTAGCACTGTAGTTGAATATATACTTGTTGCCTTACTCATTTTATATGCACTAGTATGTTTTCTGACTACAAAGGAGACAAGGTAAACCATGTGCTGCTGCTGATAAACATGAATTGAACATCAATCTGTCTATAGTCTTGTATACAGCAGTATACAGAGAATCTAATGGGACACAGTCCCTAAGCTGCTATGGTTGCTTTTGTGTACCAGGCTCTATATGTTACCTGCTGAATTATTCTCTCTGTATCATTCCCCAACTTCCTTATCAGTAAAAATGGAGATAGTAAGATAGGGTTGTTGTCATTACAGTGAGAATAAAGTATATTTAGGACATTTGGAACACTGCTTGACAAATAATGAATGCTAAAAAAATATTAGTTAGTTAGTTCCCTTGGTTTCCATATCTGGACCAGGAGAAACACATAGTATTCCTACCCTTGGATTTCATGCCCAACATTTGGATCATATAAGATTCTTGTGCCAGTACAAGCTGACTTTCTGCTTGTCAAACATAAAACAATAAATACCAACCCTGACTATACATCAGGAATAGAATCTATAAAAATATATATCCATTGATTTAGAATCTCGTGGTGGTGGCCAGGGTGTAAATATTTATGCATACGTGTATTGGAGATGGTAGAAAGAAGCTGGGAATGTGATCTTCTTCTTCTCTTCTTTCCTTCCTTCTTTTACTCCCTTCTCCCTCCTTCCATCTTTCCCCTCTTCCTCCCTTCCTTCCTGCATTTCTTCCATCCATCATCTATTTACCTATCACCTATCTTGGTGGTGGAAGATGATGGCACTGTGTTAAACCTTAGAAATTTATTAGCTTCACAGTATACTGAAGAGAAACAGAAAATAGGGCATATTAAATATGATAATCTGGGCTTCCCTGGTGGCGCAGTGGTTGAGAGTCTGCCTGCCGATGCAGGGGACATGGGTTCGTGCCCCGGTCCGGGAAGATCCCACATGCCGCGGAGCGGCTGGGCCCGTGAACCATGGCCGCTGAGCCTGCGTGTCCGGAGCCTGTGCTCCGCAACGGGAGAGGCCACAACAGTGAGAGGCGCCCGTACCGCAAAAAAAAAAAAAAAAAAAAAATCTTTGAGAGTTCGGAGAAGGAATGCAGACTGTAGCCTGG
>NC_041214.2:103956842-103989455 GCF_002837175.3 Physeter macrocephalus | reverse complement strand
GAATGAATAAAGAAGATGTGGTATATATACAGGGAACTGTATTCAGTATCCTGAGATAAACCATAATGGAAAAGAACATAAAAAAGAATGTGTATATGTGTATAACTGAATCACTTTGCTGTGCAGCAGAAATTAATACAACATTGTAAATCAACTAGACTTCAATTTAAAAAATCAAAGAAGATGTGATACATATACAGTGGAATATTAGCCATAAAAAAGAATGAAATAATGCCATTGCAGCAACATGGATGGACCTAGAGATTATCATACTCAGTGAAGTAAGTCAGAAAAAGACAAATATCATATGATATCACTTATATGTGAAATAAAAAAAATGGATACAAATGAACTTATTTACAAAACAGGAGTAGACTCCCAGACATAGAAAATAAACTTATGGTTACCAAAGGGAAAAGGGGAGAAGGATAAATTGTGAATTTGGAATTAACATATACACACTGCTATATATAAAATAAACTACAAGGACCTTCTGTATAGTACAGGGAACTATATTCAATATCTTGTAATAACCTATAAATGAGAAGAATCTGAAAAATTAAATATGTGTGTGTAAACATATATATATGTACACACACACATCTGAATCACTTTGCTATACACCTGAAACATTGTAAATCAACTATACTTCAATAAAAATAAATAAATAAAATGAAATAAATGAATGAAAAAAATAATATGGGGATTAAAATAGTATCTGCCTCATAGAGTTCTTAAAGTGGTTAAACAAATAATGCACAAAAGCCCTCAGATATTAGGCATTGTTATGAATACCTGTTTCTTCCCTATGAATGTCTTAAGCAACTAGCTTACTTAAACAGAAACAAGTCTCCATGGGATCCTTCAATATTATGTTCTTGCCTCATTTGTTCCCTCTGAGCAATAAGAATGTCAGCACAAATATCCAGTTATTTTCCTGTGATTAATAATTCTTGAAGAGGTTCTCATAACTCAGTAGTTTACAAAGACATCAAAAATGATTAATTGAGAATGACTGAATTCACATCATGAAATTAAATTATGTATAGATTACTAAGCAGTTCACTTAAGCATAACACAGTTAAAAATGATATCCAGATAAATGAATGCCCTTCCCTATATTTATTACCAATTTATTTTTCCAGGGGTTTTGAAAAAATACTCTGCCTCTACTGCTAAGGATATTGTCCTCCTAATTTTTATCCATGTCTGTTTTCTCACCATCCTTGTTCGCTGTTGTCCATTGATCCACTTCTGTATTCCATGCTGGGCCAATACCTGCTGATCCAATCTGCTTCATGTCAGCCTTGTCACTTCTTTGATTTAAGGCTGATATGCTAATTATGAGGATTTTTAAGACTCTGTCTTTATTTCTATGAGTCTAACAATTCTCTTCTTATTTATTATTACAGATATTTAAGAAGCTTCTCTCATTTTTGCAAACATGTTGGCTTTGGCCACCTATTACAAAGTGTCTCCCTTACATATTGCTGTGCAGTGAGGGGCTTTATAGGATTTCCTGGACAGGACTGACTACATAATTGGTGGGACTAAATGTAAGCTGTAAATGGGTGGTTTTTCAAAATTTATTAAAACTTTTGAGAGAGTGACAGCAGAGCATTAAACCAAGAGGAGCCTGCCTTCTAACCATGGGCCTGCGCATCTCCACAAGTTGTGCACCATAAAGTAGGCACTGGTATTGGATTTTGTGGGAAGGAAAGAACACCAACCCATATGGATGCCCCTTGAAAGTGTCTCACCTATTGCTTAGAAAACATTTTACTCAATTCGGCCATTACTTTTTCTACTGCATTACTTCATGTTCCATCTTCTGCCATCTTGCCATTCTCAGAGGTAGCACTGTAGTTGAATATATACTTGTTGCCTTACTCATTTTATATGCACTAGTATGTTTTCTGACTACAAAGGAGACAAGGTAAACCATGTGCTGCTGCTGATAAACATGAATTGAACATCAATCTGTCTATAGTCTTGTATACAGCAGTATACAGAGAATCTAATGGGACACAGTCCCTAAGCTGCTATGGTTGCTTTTGTGTACCAGGCTCTATATGTTACCTGCTGAATTATTCTCTCTGTATCATTCCCCAACTTCCTTATCAGTAAAAATGGAGATAGTAAGATAGGGTTGTTGTCATTACAGTGAGAATAAAGTATATTTAGGACATTTGGAACACTGCTTGACAAATAATGAATGCTAAAAAAATATTAGTTAGTTAGTTCCCTTGGTTTCCATATCTGGACCAGGAGAAACACATAGTATTCCTACCCTTGGATTTCATGCCCAACATTTGGATCATATAAGATTCTTGTGCCAGTACAAGCTGACTTTCTGCTTGTCAAACATAAAACAATAAATACCAACCCTGACTATACATCAGGAATAGAATCTATAAAAATATATATCCATTGATTTAGAATCTCGTGGTGGTGGCCAGGGTGTAAATATTTATGCATACGTGTATTGGAGATGGTAGAAAGAAGCTGGGAATGTGATCTTCTTCTTCTCTTCTTTCCTTCCTTCTTTTACTCCCTTCTCCCTCCTTCCATCTTTCCCCTCTTCCTCCCTTCCTTCCTGCATTTCTTCCATCCATCATCTATTTACCTATCACCTATCTTGGTGGTGGAAGATGATGGCACTGTGTTAAACCTTAGAAATTTATTAGCTTCACAGTATACTGAAGAGAAACAGAAAATAGGGCATATTAAATATGATAATCTGGGCTTCCCTGGTGGCGCAGTGGTTGAGAGTCTGCCTGCCGATGCAGGGGACATGGGTTCGTGCCCCGGTCCGGGAAGATCCCACATGCCGCGGAGCGGCTGGGCCCGTGAACCATGGCCGCTGAGCCTGCGTGTCCGGAGCCTGTGCTCCGCAACGGGAGAGGCCACAACAGTGAGAGGCGCCCGTACCGCAAAAAAAAAAAAAAAAAAAAAAAAGATAATCTTTGGGAGAACAAAGGAGGTATACAGACTGTAGCCTGGGTTGAAGGGTTCTCTCAGAAGCCCTTTGGGAGACGGTGACTACTGAGTTGAGACTTAAAGGATGGATTGGAATTAACCAGGAGAAAAGCATATTCCAGGGGGAGGAATAGTGTGCACGATGTGGACTTATGCTTTTTTAAGTTCCACAGGCAGTTTTGGTGTAGAACTAGAGTTGAAAATTTTAAATTTAGAATTGCTTATTAATTCAGAATATCTGCATAAAAATGCAAAGAGGCCAGGACTGTGCTAATCTCTTTATCTCTCCCTGTTGTCTGACCCATGCCTGCATCCCAGTTCCTCAGTCCATCCTGGTGAGTTTTGCCTTTTGTCTTTGACCTTCCACAGTGACTGACCCATCCATGTGGCTTGTATATTTTGTGGTTATGACAACAATCAGAGGAGCCTGACAGTATCCTGAGACAATGTTGAGACACTGAGTTTGTCTTCCTAAGTCTGATGAATGATTTTCTCTTTGTAAGTTACATGTTGGGCCATTTATCAGTTATTTTACTTTCATTCCCAGGGTCAGCTTCTTGCCTGGTATTTCTCCATCTGTTCTTGTAAGAGAATAATCTAAGATATTCGGTTTAGGTGAATTGTTCTAGGTCACGTTAGCTTACAAATTATAGAGCCTGGACTAGAACCCCAATGTTCTGATTCCAAGATCATATTTCTTTCTATTTCAATACAATTTAAAGACATACTTTGTAACTTATTTTGTATTTTGAACTACTTTCTTTTTTTAATGTTGTTTTTTAATTGAAGTATAGTTAGTTGATTTACAATGTTGTGTTAGTTTCAGGTATACAGCAAAGTGATTCACTTATACATACATATTTATTCTTTTTCAGATTCTTTTCCATTATAGGTTATTACAAGATAATGAATATAGTTCCCTGTGCTATATAGTAGAACAGATTAGGAGTTTTGGATTAACAGATACACACTACTATATATAAAATAGATAAACAACAAGGACCTACTGAACTACTTTCTTAATTCTTATTCCATTTGCTGTCCATCAACAGACGGAATAAATCTGGGGAGAAGAGGGTGGTTTTAGTTACCATGGTAGCCAGTCTCCAAAGATGGACCCTGCAATTTCTCCCTTCTCTGCACTGTATGTCACTTCTCACAGGAAAAGACTATATCCCCTCCCTTTGAAGCTGGGCTGCTCTTGTGACTGCTTTGACCAATAGAATGTTCTGGATCTTCTGAGTCTAGGTCTTAAAAGGACTGACAGCTTCTATTCCTTTCCTCTTAGAACACTCACTCTTGCAATGGTCCTTCAAAAAACCCAGCTGTCATGCCATAAGCAGCATGAGACCTGAGGTGCTTTGGTCTACAGCCCAAGGTATGTTGTCAGTGGACAGCCAGTACCAACTGCCAGCCTGAGAGTGAGCCATCTTGCCTGTTCCAGTGCAGTTGAGCCCCCAGACAACTGTAGATCCAGCCAATAGCCTATGGAACAGAAGAACTGTCCACATGATGCCAGTCAGCCCAAAGAAATATGAGAGATACGAACATGGCTGTTATCATAAAACACTAAATTTTGAGGTGATTTATCACATAGCAATGGATAGCTGAAAAAGTTACCTCCATAACAGTAGGTAACATTATATCTTCCTTAAATATTTTGAATAATGAAAGCAACATGTGAAAAGTAATGAATCCCACATGACACACTGGATAGACTAGCTTATTATATTAAAGTAATGATGATCTCTGATACAATAGAGTTTTTCTGAAAATTATTTTTAATGATCAGAAGTCTAGTTATCCTGAACAGAGCCAAAATGAAAATGACAGTGGAGTTTAAAAAGCCTCATTAATTTGGAAAGAGTGCATGGTCTAGAAGCAAAGGAATTGGATCAGCTTGCTGAGTATCCTTTTGTGGCTTTTTTTAAAACACACTCATTGTTTGACATTTGAGATTTGATTTTGAGCAAAAGTGTCTAAAGAAATTACCTGTTTATGGACCAAGACACAGAAGAGGTGCAGAGTACTAGGGCCTAGGAGACATCAAGAGATACTTCCTGCCGGGGGACTCTGCAGCTGGCATGTAAGGATAGGAAAATTGAACAGCAGTACTATTTTAGAAATACGTTTTCTTTAATTATGATGAACATATTTTCCAAACCAGAAATTTGGACATCTGCTTGACAAATATGTATGAAATTACGAAGGCACTAGGACAGAATCATCAGGAAAAAAATTATAAAGGCACAGCTGCAGAGACAGTAATGTAGTTGATAATAAAAAATAGTTAAATAAAATGTATATAGTGCTTATCATAGGCCAGGCACTATCCTAAGTATCAGACATTAACTCATTTAATAGTTACAATAACCTCTATGACATAGATCCTATGTTAATACCTTTTTGAAGAAACTGAGGCACAGGTGTTTTAGGTGGCAGAATAAGCTGTGAAGTCAGTTTTATTTTGGAATCCATACCATAGTATTATACTGGGTCTAAGTATAGTTTTCAAGGTTAAGTAAAAAGGGAGAAGGCTACAGTTCTTAATTAATGGGACAGAATAATTAGAGCTGATATAAGCTGATTATAGTTAAAAGATTTTTGGAACTTTATTAAAGGCAATTAAGATACCACCTGCCTATCTGACTCTCCTCTCCTCTGGCGACACTTATAGGAAACTTGGAGCTGCTATCTGGCAAGTGGTCTCCACGACAAGTTCCTTGGTACCTAAGCAAGTAGAATATTGAGATAGCATTGTCACTCCCCACTAAAGAACTAGCTCATGACTCCACCAGCTCAAGATCTCATAGGGAACATGGTTTGTTCTGTTTGCAAATCCAGTGCTTTGTTCCCTCTGTTGTACGTACTTTTTGTGTGTCAAGAATGAGGAAAAATTGAGGCAGTAATTTGGGTGCCTGATAAATTTCAGTGTACCCTGATTGTTAAGGACTATACAAAGATCTTAACCACTTCTGTGCAAATGGTAGTGGGTTGCTAGCATGCATCAGGATTTGGAAGGGAGAATACAGGATACTGTAAATGCCACCCAGTTCAGCAACTGGTTTGATATTTTAGACATAAAGTAATTTTTAACCTATTAATTTTTTAAGTATTTGGAAATTCATGTCACTCCATGAACTTGAGAACACTATGTCATTAGCTGGTCTTAAAAAGTCAGAATTAGAAGCTGCATTAAAGTAGTCCTCTGAGAACTTGGACCTGAGAAAGATAGTGTTAACACTCAAAGTTAAATATAAAATCAGCACAGGAAGGATCTGAACGGGCAAATCCAAATTCACCTGAAGGAAACAGGACTATTCCCAGGCCAACCAACCTTACATTTATAAGAAATAATGTACTATTTCTATTCATTAGCAATAATCTTCTATAGAAATATCTATAGAAGAGATTGTTTTTAATCAGATTGTTTTAATCAGAAGGGGGTTGGCCACTTTTTTCTCCAGAAAAAGTAGAGAATTGTTGAAGTAAAGTTGGATATAGCCATATGTACAATACAAGAGAAAAGGCGTCTCAACTATTGGAGCAGGAGTATCTCTGGGTCGATGGCAAGTCCCTCCTTGGTTTGGACATAGATGCAAGGAATGGAGAGAGTGAATTTGTAATATTTCTGTTCCTCATTGGCAGCATTATCCCTAACGGAAACTCTATATGGGACTTTATTAGACCTGGGACATTAAATAATCATAACTCTCCTTGTTCTGACTCTGTTATATGTGAGAAAACATCTGGTTATGATTCGACTTTCTATGTAAGTCTGCATAGGAAATGTTGTACAGTGAAGACCCAGAGGCCAAATTCAGACCAAAAGTTTTTGTCTTATGTAATTAAAATAAATATTCATAAATCATTGTGAGTATATAAAAATTGGGAAAGTAGTTTTTAAAAACCTTTTTTTATTGAAGTATAGTTAATTTACAATGTTGTGTTAGCTCCAGGTGTACAACAAGGTAATTCAGCTATATATACAATATATAATATATATATTCTTTCAGATTCTTTTCCATTGTAGGTTATCTATTACAAGATATTGAATATAGTTCCCTGTGCTATACAGTAAGTCTGTTTAGTTTATCTGTTTTATACATAGTAGTGCATATATGTTAATCCCAAACTCCTAATGTATCTCCCCCAACCCCACCCCTGCTCTCCCCTCTGGTAACCATAAGTTTGTTTTCTATGTCTGTGAGTATATTTCTGTTTTGTAAATAAATTCACTGATATCATTTTTTTAGATTCCACATATAAGTGATATCATATGATATTTGTCTTTTTCTGTCTGACTTACTTCACTTAGTATTATAATCTCTAGGTGCATCCATGTTGCTGCAAATGGCATTATTTCATTCTTTTTTATGGCTGAGTAATATTCCATAGTATATATATATATATATATATATATATATATATATATATACACTACATCTTCTTTATCCATTCATCTGTCACTTAGACACTTAGGTTGCTTCCATGTCTTGGCTAGTATAAATAGTGCTGCTATGAATATGGGGGTGCACGTTTCTTTTTGAATTAGGGTTTTCATCTTTTCCAGATATATGCCCAGGAGTGGGATCATATGGTAGCTCTATTTTTAGTTTCTTAAGGACCTTCATACTGTTCTCCATAATGGGTGCACCAATTTACATTCCCACCAACAGTGTAGGAGGGTTCCTTTTTCTCCACACCCCCTCCAGCATTTATTATTTGTAGACATTTTAATGATGGCCATTCTGACTGGTGTGAGGTGATACTGCATTGTAGTTTTGATTTGCATTTCTTTAATAATTAGCAGTGTTGAGCATCTTTTCATGTGCCTATTGGCCATCTGTATGTCTTCTTTGGAGAAATGTGGGAAAGTAGTTTTTAATCAATCTTGCTTCCTCTCCAAACATAGAAAGTTTTTATGTTAGTTCCAAATTTCTAGCTGATAGGTACTGTCTAGAGATGAATAGCAGCTGCTCCCTTTAAATAGGATATTTATGTTCTATTTTACCAGATTCTTCACTATTTCCTGTGCTATCACACCCAGCTGTTTCAGCAACTTAACTGCCAGCCCCTATAGGTTTTTGAGTTTGTATCTTCTGAATGTAGAGAGAAATTCTCTGAGTATATAAGAATAAATTCTTGATATCTGTGATAATTCATCATGGCTAATGAATAAAGCTATGTATATCTAGCTTTGGCTGTAATGATAATGCTTACCTGAATCTTATAGTCTATAGAATTTTCCATTTCTCAATGTTAAATTATAAAATTTCATTCTTATAACTTCCTCAGTGTTAAATACCTTTCATGTAGTGAGACTCTGCCTCTAGGGACTTATTTATCCCTGGGCATATTGAAAGAGCAAGGTTGACCTGTCTTGGCAGGGCAGCACATCCCAGAACATGGAGAATAAGGCACTCTCAAATAAAAGCCACCCTGTCTACTTCTGGATGACACAGCTACTACTTCTTCTGATTTTTGTATAGGAAAAGAGCTCTGAACCAAGAGTTACTAGAAATCTGATTCTGTGTAGTTTGTCATTAAATTGGCTGTGTAGCCATGAACAAATACCCTAATATACTTTGACTTCAACTTCTTCATAAATGAAAAAGTTGAATCCAAATATCTCTGAATTTCCATCCTGCTCTGTAATTACAAAACTTAATTATACACACTGAGTTTTTTGAATTTATATGCACATTGTCTATGTGATTTAGGTATCATTGAAATCCTGTATGTGTGAAGAATTTTATGAAATACAAATTTCTGTAACTGTCATATTAGCATTGATATTTATATTCAAGCACAGAAGGTTAGATTTTGGATATATTTCAGCAACGTTTGTATATCTGATGATTTTTATAAACTGTTTTTCATCATTCAGTATCACAGAATTCAAACAAAAACAACAAAATAAGCACATCAAAGCATGTTTGACTTGAACAAAAATAGCAGGCAGCTGGGGACACAGGCACAGTATGCAAAATAGGCCCACATATATCACACTTTGCATATTTATAACTGTGTCGCTCCAGCAATATTGGCAATTAATGGCGTGTCAATGAGAGAAAAGCTGTCTCAAAGGCTTATTTTTATTGGACAAAAGGAAAAAGAGCCAGGAAACCTTGTTTTCTTTTTGACAAATGAAGTTATCCAGGAGAGTAAGTCATCCATTTACTTTGGACATGCCACATATGTTCCTATTTATCCGAGAGCCAACACAGTAACATCAGGATAGAGTCATCTTCATTTATGTCCAAGTTGAATGTGGCAAACAGCAGCAATGTTTTCTATATAATTACTCTGGGATTATGGATGAAGGTGATGTATTTGACCAGCAAATTACTCTAAATTAAAATAAACAGGTTAAAACCCCCCTAAAAGTTTAACATCTATACAGAATATATAATAATTTGCACCAGAGGATGGCAGAGGAGCTCAGGGAAACATAAAAATCTTCTAACTCAAATGAGACATATAGATTTTGGGGGTGGTAGGGTAGTAGTAGCAGCAGAAGGAAGAATGAAGCAAGAAAAAAAGAGCATTTATTAAACATAATGTCACGAGATATCCACATTTATAAGCACTTATTTTCTACTATATATTCAACAGAATTGAAAGGAATAGAATATAAGCATGAGATTATGATTCCTCCCTTTGCAATACAATTTAGGAGGGCAAGGCATATACTACTGCTTTAAGTCTTAAATAATGTAATATTGTAAATATAATAGGAAAAGGAAAAGAAGAATGTGAGAGTGCTATCCTTGTGTGGCACAGATTTGGTAGTAAAAATATTTTCATGGTCAGGACTGGAGAAGTAGTGAGTGGGACTCTTAGGTTTAATCTATGACACAAAAGGCAAAATTATAGGGCACATCTGGTGTCATTAGCAGGAGATTCACTAAGCTACACTAAGAGAAAAGTTATGGAGGAATTCAGAGTCATGGTTTTTGGGAGGACCCAAAGATTATTTAATAGGGAAAAAATGAGATAATTAAAGGCAAAGAGTTCTAGGGTGGTCCAATGTTGAATTTGCATTATACCTCTGTGGCCTAAAACCCTTTAAATAGAGTATGTTTCTGTCTGTGTATCTGGCTATATTAGTTATTTATTAGTATTATGTATTGCTACATAACAAATTACCTCCCAAACATAGCAGCTTAAAAGAACAAATATTTATAATCTCACAGTTTCTGTCGATCAGAAATTTGAGGGCAGCTTAGCTGGGTAATTCTGGTACAGGGTTTCTCATAAGGTTGAGTCAAGATGTCAACCACAGCTGCAGTCATTGGAAGGCTTGACTCTGGCTGGGGGATATGCTTCAGTCACTCACATGGCTATTGGCAGGAGATCTCAGTTCCTTGTCATGTGGGCCAGTGTCAATTGGCAGGTGGCTTCCTTAGAATGAGTGATCCAAGAGAGAGAGCAAGCAAAAGCCACAATGCCTTTTGTGTCCTAAAAAAGGAAGTCATGTGACAACACTTCTGTCACTTTCTGTAGCCTCCAGGAGAGGGGACTTAGGCTCCATTCTTTAAAGAGAGGAATACCAAAGAATTTGTGGGCATATTGAAAAGTCAACACAGTGTGATAAAGATAAATGCCATCATCTAAAAGTGAATGGGAGTTATTGGCTAAGGCTTCTTGGAAGGGATGTGTATCAATTAGGATCCTAGCAGGAAATAGATAATTTCAGGAAGGTTCAATAAAGGTATCATTTACAAAGATGCATTCAGCATAAGTGGAAGCCATAAGGAATAATACATTACCATGGGGCTAATGACAACCAGGCCATTACCATACTAAGGGGCTAAGGATTAGAGTAATTCCTGGAACTTGGAAGAAGGGAGTCATGTGGAGAGGGCTACCTTTGGTTGAGGGATGCAGTTAGATAAACATTACCTTATAGAAAGGGATTGGTGGAAGAAATACCGCAATCTTACTCTTTTCTTTCTTCCCCTCCCATCTGCCAGGGCTCCCCTTTGGCAAAATTTAACTGACATCTAGGCCAAAGGAACCTGTTAATGTAGTCCATTAGCCTTTGGGACAGAGGTCAGGGTGGAGAGTGGATCTGGAGAGCCAAACAGAAGGTCTCTTTCATAAGATGAGACTTTAACTTGACTTGAAGGATGAGTAACAAGCTGATTTAAATTAGGAGTTGGGGATTAAAATATAACACTACTATATACAAAGTGGATAATCAATAAGGACCTACTGTATAGCACATGGAACTGTACTCAATATCTTGTAATAACCTATAATGGAAATGAATCTAAAAAGAATATATATACACATATATATGTATGTATATAACTTAATCACTTTGCTATACACCTGAAACTAACACAACATTGTAAATCAACTATATTTCAATAAAAATTAAAAAAACAAGCAGATATATTGAGAGCTGGATGGCATATTAAGTGCAAAACATAAAGATAAGCAAATGTATGTGGGATTAAACAAATGACTAAAAGTCTATCAAAACAGAAGCCATATGGTGTAGAGAGGCTTAAATAGCTGGACATGGCAAGGGATGAAGTCATGTTATGGAAAGGCTTGAGAGAGGCAGTGATTTAGACTTCCTATAAACGGTAACACTTTACTGTTCTTAAACAAAGATGTTCCAAGACAATAGGAATGGGAGAGGAGGGGGAAGATCTAAGAGACATGTCTGTTTTAATATCGGGAATAAATTAAATAATGTCAATACAGATTTAGTTTTTAATAACTTTTTAAGTAAAATAAATACTATGTACTAATGGTCAAATGAATAAAAATGTGAATTTGTTGGAATGAGGTATCTACACTTACAGACTTGTGCTTTCTAGGATTTGCAAGAACTGCAAGCAAGAGAGCCTACAATCATAAACATTTAAATCTAGAACAATTATATTATATTGAAGTATGGACTGAGGAATGAAAATAATAGTTGTGTCAAAATAGTCATCAACCCATTTCTCCAAAGAAGACATACAGATGGCCAAGAGGCACATGAAAATCTGCTCAACATCGCTAATTATTACAGAAATGCAAATCAAAACTACAGTGACATATCATCTCACAACAGTTAGAATGGCCATCATCAAAAAATCTACAACCAACAAATGCTGGAGAGGGTATGGAGAAAAGGGAACCCTCCTACACTGTTGGTGGGAACATAAATTGGTGCAGCCACTATGAAGAACAGTATGGAGTTTCCTTAAGAAACGAAAAATAGAACTACCATATGATCCAGCAATCACACTCCTGGGCATATATCCAGAGAAGAACATGGTTCGAAAGGATACATGCACCCCAATGTTTACTGCAGCACTGTCTACAATAGCCAAGACATGGAAGCAACATAAATGTCCATTGACAGATGAATGGATAAAGAAGATGCGGTAAATATATACAATGGAATATTACTCAGCCATTAAAAAGGATAAAATAATGCCATTTGCAGCAACATGGATGGACCTGGAGATTATCATCCTAAGTGAAGTAAGTCAGACACAGAAAGACAAATGTCATATCATATCACTTATTTGTGGAATCTAAAAAAAATGATACAAATGAATTTATTTACAAAACAGAAACAGACTCACAGACTTAGAGAATGAACTTATGGTTACCAGAGGGGAAGGGTTGGGGTGGGGAGTGACAGATTGGGAGTTTGGGATTGATGTGTACACACTGCTATGTTTAAAATAGGTAACCGGGACTTCCCTGGCGGTCTAGTGTTTAAGACTCTGTGCCCCACTGCAGGGGGCGTGGTTTCAATACCTGGTCTGGGAACTAAGATTGTGCATGCCATGCAGCACGGCCAAAGAAAAAATAAAAAAATAAGATAGGTAACCAACATGGACCTACTGTATAGCACAGGGAATGCTGCTCAGTGTTCTGTAATAACCTAAATGGGAAAAGAATTTGAAAAATAATAGATACATGTGTATGTATAACTGAATCACTTTGCTGTACACCTGAAACTAACACAACATTGTTAATCAGCTCTACTCCAATATAAAATAAATATTTAAAAAAAGAACTAGAAAATAAAATTTATCTACTAAAAATGCTAAAAAAAAATAGTCATCAACCTTCTTCTGGAGATCTGTTCTTTGAATGATATAGGCATGCGCTAAAGGTTTGGCTATTTATTCACACATCCATTTATGGTTTGGATACTTAGTAGGAAAGTCCTATGATATCCATGTAGTCCTTCATCTGATTTTATTTGAAACACACAGAAATTGTAGTATTTCATATCTACATGAGAGATTTCAATGACATTAAGCATATGTAATAAGAAATACTGGCATTTATGCCATAGTTTAGAAAAAATGAGTATGATTGAGCTTAAGATGCACCCTGATTGAATTATACCCATTAATTTAGCACATCTGACCTTCTATCAATACAATAATTCAAAAGAAAAAAGTAGAAATTAATACTTAGCGATTGCTAATGCAGAGTGGGACATGTGAGATAGGTGACTGATTATGCTCAGTGACACTTTAATATTACATTTTCTACTAAAGCCTGGTTTACATGGCAAGATGTTAACTGTGAATTTCCTAGCTGCACTTCCACACATTTAAAATGTAGAGATAATTGACGTTAACAGAGGTGACCCTGGAGTGCTTGCTGAATTAAAAAAAAAAAAAGAAAGAAAGAAAGAAAAGAAAGAAAAAGAGGATATTGCATTCTGAATGGGTATTCTTTGTGTTGTAGGTTCTTTCCTTTAACTTTGAAAATCACCAATGCAGTTATGAGTGTTGTAACAATTCTTGTTCAAATCTTACCTATTACTATTTTCAGGGCTTAACACTTATGCAGGAACTTCCAGAAACTAAGTGCCTCACAGGCATGAACACTTAAAAAAAATCTCTGAAAAATATTACTCAGTATAATGCTTCTTACATTCATTCACTCAAATTTTTGCGTACCTAGAAACTGCAAGTCATAACAGAGTGCTGAAAAATAAAAATATGTTCTAGCCCTGATGGAGATTGCAAGCTAGCAGGTCTCACTTTCAGTAAATAAACTCAAATGACTAATTTACCACTGCAATAAGTGCTACAATGATCTATACAGATGCTAAGAAAAAAACAGCAATGGCAGACCTGGTCTGATGGGTTAAAGGATGTTAAGCTCTGTTAGCCTTAGCTTCACCACTAACATCTCCCTCTTTAATAGAAAATCAACACAAAACAAGGAAGGTAGCATTAGTTATAGAAGAAGTAAACAATAATCAACAACTCTTTCCCAACTAAACTTTTTCTTCCCCCCATTAAAATATTAAAGTTCACCTTTTAGACCTTCGTGTGGGCATGGGAACCAATGAAAGAATCAGAAAGCTCTTTGGTGTGAGGGGAATCTAACTTCAGTGTTTTCATCACAGCACCTAAGAGATATTGATCCCCCGTATAAGAGTCAGAAATAGAAGAGAATGGAAAAGAAAATGGATCTGAAATAGTCCTATTCCTTGGTTATTAAAGACAAATGCAATCTAATAGAATCTATATCTTTACCTTAATAATTGATTCTAACTCTGTCCTGTGCTGCTGTTTATCCTACTGGAAAAGGAAAAAAAATACAGATGGTGGACCAGGTGTGTGGCAAGAGCTCTACACCCACATTGGCTGGGTCAAGCCCAAGAGGGGAAGTATAAGAGACTCAGGGGCTTAGAAAGATGCAAAGTAGCATTGCCAAAGGTAAAAGAGGCCAAAATGAAAGGCCTGGGACTCATTAGCAGAGTACTAGAGCATCATCTTACTTATAGCACTCAATTATTAAAACTGTGGTTGGATTACTTGAAAGTTTGGGAAATTAGTAATGCTATGCTCTATATATGTATATATATGTGTGTGTAATGCACACACAATACACATATGATTTGAAATAGTCTATTCAAAAGTGGAAATTATTATAGAAATCAAAAGAAAAAAAATCAAAGAGGGAACATCCAAATAGCAGAAGAAAATGGAAATGCTATTGTGTAAGCAACCACTCTCCACCAGCAGCTGGGTAATAAAACTGCACAGGTTAGAAGGAGGTCACCCAAGACACTGCCTGACTGACCTGGGCCTGGATAGTCCCATAGGCCCCATCACATTCTGGGCTTAGATTTTCCTTCAAATCATCGTAATTGGGAATCAGCTCACACAGCTGTGAACCACAGCTCACAGATGCAAAGAGAAGACATTTCAAGTTGGGCATCTCTGCTGGAGAGAGAGGGGAAGTGACTTGTTTATATACCATTTCATCACTCTCCCCAAGAAGCGCTAGCCCTGGGTTTATGTTCCATGAAAGATGTAGTGACATGGTTTTAAAGCAAGTGGAAGATTGGCCTGTTATTAGAATTAGGGAATTCGGATTCAATTCTAAGTTAAAATCATGAAATGTTCGTGCTGCAAGGAAACTAACTATAATCTAGTGCAATTTTCTCCTTTCATTGGTGAGAGTTTTTTGACTTAGAGATGTAAAAGTTAGTTAATGATAGTATCTGGACTAGAATCACCAGTAGGCTTTATTACTACTTCTGTAATGTTATTCCTCCACTCTGGGGAAAATATCCCTGGGACCTTGAGCCTCATGCCAATCAACTGTAGCAGTTGCCTTTCTTCCATGTCCTTCTTAGTTATGATGCTCAAGGTTTTCCAACATCTATTGAGGACTTTGTCATATGGCTTATTGTTTTTGTTTTGCCATCCTCATTCCTGTTCTCATCCAGGTGATTTTATAACCATATAGATTGTTAACCCAATTTACTAAATTCATACTTTCTTTCCAGCTTTTACTCTATTAATCTTCACTTGCTTTCAGTGAACAATTCCCATGATCCCATCCTGAACATTTGTTCTCCAGAATTACATTGTGTCTGAAGTCACAAAATCAAAAATCCTAATCTCTGATTATAATCTTGTTATTTCAGGTTGCACATCTTTATTCCACCTAAATTAGTTACAGGGTAAGCTGTTGAAATGGACAGACCCCAAATCCAATGGCTCTTCCTCATGTAACAGTTCAGAAGTGGATGGTCGAGGGTGGCAAAGGGCTCTATTCTACAAGGTCAACAAGGGACACAAGTTCCTTCTATCTTATAGTTCTGCTGCCCTTGTGGGGCCTATCTTTGTTCCCATATTTGAAGCTGATGTACTACTATCATATATATTTTCCAGAACTTGGAAAAAAGAGAATAAAAGACTAGCGGCTTTCTTATTAAAAGATGTGATCCCAAAGTTGCACATATTCCTTATACCCATGTCCTGTTGGCTAAAGTTTTGTCACATGGTCATACCTAATGTCTTAGTCCATACAGGCTTCAAAAAAAAAAATACCATCAATTGGGTGGCTTACAAACCACAGAAATTTATTTCTCTGAGTTCTGGATGTTGGGAAATCCAAGATCAAGTTGCTGGTAGATTTGGTGCCTGATGAGAGCGCATTTCCTTGTTTACAGATGGCTATTTTCTTGCTGTGTTCTCACATCCCTGGAAACCAGGGAGCTCTCTGGATTCTCTTTTATAAGGGTACTAACACGATTCATGAAAGATCTACTCTCAGGACCTAAGCACCTCCCAAGAGCTTCAACTCCAAATACCATCACATTGGAGATTAGGTTTCAACATACAAATTTTGAGAGGACATAACATTCAGTATATAGCACCTAGCTAAAAGGAACATGAGGAAATGTAGTCCCTAGCTAAGCATCTTTTGTGCAGCTAAAAATTGGGAGGTTCTATTTCTGAAAGGTAGAAATGTTTGGGAGGTACCATTAGCTGTTTCTGCTACAACTCTCACTGCATTTCTATTCACTGACTTCGTTGGAACCTCCAGTTCCTTGATCCAGTACTTGTAGGCAAGTTAATCAGTCCCTTTCTGGACTCATTTTCTTTCTCCCAAATAAGGATCCCATGTCATACAACCATAAACTGTATCTCACCAATCCTTTCAGAAATTTATCTCAGTTACCTTCTGCATCATCTACCCTAATTTATCATCATGTGCTCCTACTTTAGAGTAGATTTGTGATTCTGGAGAAAAACCCCACACTTTTTCCTGTAGGGTTGATATATTTTGGTGCTTTCTAATCCAGTAAGAGCTATCAAACTTAAACTCCAACTGAATCTGCTAAACTGTAAATCCTTCCTGAGAAAGAGTTCTTCATCTTTCTTATGCCCATTGCCTACCCGTCTGGCTCTGAATTAGTTTAAATAATTGTTTGTTGAATGAAAATACGAATATTTATGTCTTTTCCAACTTTGAGAATTTATTAACATTTTAAATTAGCCTTTCATTTTTTTCTGTTTCAGAGGTAACATTGTCCTTTAGCTTTTAAGTATAACATCATCATTATAGTTTTACTTTTGCTTCGTCTGTCATATCTACTCAGTCACAAATGTCTGTGGATTCCATTCCTAAATCTCTTTCAAACCATAGTCTCCATTCACAATCACACACTATAGGCATATATCATATCTCCAAACCCTACCTTCAGGTAAGTTCCATAACTTAATTTGTATGCCTTCCACTAGTCGATTCCCCGCAAATCCATCCTCCATGTTACGGTAAAGAAATGACCCACATGTTTATTTCTTCTCTTACCCAAGACTCCACTTAGTGGTAATGAGGACACCAGTTGATAAAAGATTTTGATAATGTATTAGAAGGTGATAAAAGACGGATTATTGTTAATAGTGTACAGGGAGCCACAATTTAAAATGTGTTCGGCAGAGGAGATTAATGATAAGATATTAGTTTACACTTCAAAACCCCAGGTTTGAAAGCATGAGTTATAGTGAATGGTGAGAAAGAGGAATGGAGTAAGAAATCAGGGATGAAGGTTGAAATTCTATGTAGGAAATTCACAAAATGCTGACACTTAATTTTTTTTTTTTCTGTTTTGAGAAGTTAGTGGGAGTAGCCTGGGATTCAGGAGCATAGGATAGTTAATTTAGAGTCTGTAACAAAAATGATTGGATCACCAGCTCTGTCTTAGCTTGGACTGCTACAACAAAATACCATAGACTGGGAGGCTTAAACAACATACATTTATTTCTTACTATTCTGGAGGCTGCGAAGTCCAAGATCAATGTGCTGGGAGATTGGGTTCCTGGTAACATCCCTTCTCCTGGCCTTCAGATGTGCGTTTTCTCTGTGTCGTTATATAGCAGATTGTGAGTGAGTGTGTGTGCGTGTGTGCGTGTGTGTGTGTGTGTGTGTGTGTGTGTGTGTGTGTAGGAGAGAGAGAGACAGAGAGACAGAGAGAGAGAGAGCGAGAGAGAGAGAGCTCTTGTCTTTCTTCCTCTTCTCATAAGGACAATAACCCCATGGTGAACCCCCCCCAGCGTGACTTCATCTAAACTTATCTCCCAAAGGTCCCCTTTCCAAATATCATCACATTGGGGGTTAGGGCTTCAACATCCGAATTTTTATTTTTTGCAGATGAGGGTGGGGGTGGGGTTGGGGAGAAACACAAAATTTAGTTCATAACAAGCTCCCTCTCCTGTCATCACAGTCACAGGACAGCAACAGCCTGGCATCTATACCTACCACAAATGGAAGCCTGAAGAATTTTCAGGAGGTCCTAAATTAACCCTGAGAAAAGGCTTCCAAAACATGGAGAACTCTATTAAGAGGTCAACTTCATGACTAATCACTCAGAAATGAAACCTTCCAGTGATAAGTCCCTGCCCTGCAGTCAAAACTAACAAACCGATTCTTAAGTGTTTTAATCATATGTCAACAGACAAATAAAAATCATTAAACATTCATGTAAATCCTACTACAACTTTTTTTGAAGCACAGTTGATTTACAATGTTGTGTTAGTTTCAGGTGTAAAGCAAAGTGCTTCAGTTATATATATATATATATTTTTTTTTTTCAGATTACAAGACATTGAATATAGTTCCCTGTACTATACAGTAGTACCTTGTTTATCTATTTTGTATACATTAGTATGTATATTATAATCCCAAACTCCTAATTTATCCCTCGCTTTCCCCTTTGGTAAACATAAGTTTGTTTTCTATGTCTGTGAGTCTATTTCTGTTTTGTAAATAAGTTCATTTGTACCATTGTTTTTTAGATTTCACATATAAGTGATATATTTGTTTCTCTGTCTGACTTACTTCACTTAGTATGGTAACCTCTAGGCCCATCCATGTTGCTACAAATGGAATTATTTCATTCTTTTATAAGGCTGAGTAGTATTATATGTATACACCACATCTTCTTTATCCATTCATCTGTCAATGGACATTTATGTTGTTTCCATGTCTTGGCTATTATAAATTGTGTTGCTATGAACTTTGGGGTGCATGTATCTTTTCAAATTAGAGTTTGCATCCTTTCTGGATATATGCCCGGGAGTGGGATTGCTAGATCATATGGTAACTCTGTTTTTAGTTTTTTAAGGAACCTCCATACTGTTCTGCACAGTGGCTACACCAATTTACATTCCCACCAACAGTTTACGTTCCCCTTTTCTCCACACCCTCTCTAGCATTTATTATTTGTAGACATTTTGATGATGGCCATTCTGACTGGTATGAGGTGATACCTCATTGTAATTTTGTAAATACTACTAGCTTTAAAGCAGAGACTAAAAAGAAAAAGCAGTATAAATAATCAGAGACACAGATAATGCAGGGAATGGAACATAGAGAATATTTAAAAATCAATTTGTATCCTAAGAGAACTATAAAATCATGTAACATGTATAAAACCAGAATAAATTCCTATAAAAAAAGGAAAAACAGAATAACTAAACTGAGAAAGTGAAAATCATAGCAAACCCTTTTAAAAATCAAGGGAAAGTTAGGGGGAACTTTTCAAAGAAATTTCTCAGAAAATATGACCAAAAGAAGGAATAATATTCAAAAAATAAATAAAAACAAAAAAAGACTTAGAAGAAGATGAACATAGTAGTTGCATCATTCGACTAATAGGAGAAAACAGAAGATCGAGCGGAGGGAATCAAAGCAATAATAGGAGAACGTTCTGGAGATATGAACACAAGTCTTCATATTAAAATGTCTAGGGGCTTCCCTGGTGGCGCAGTGGTTGAGAGTCCGCCTGCCGATGCAGGGGACATGGGTTCGTGCCCTGGTCCGGGAAGATCCCACATGCCGTGGAGCGGCTCGGCCTGTGAACCATGGCTGCTGAGCCTGCATGTCTGGGGCCTGTGCTCCGCAACGGGTGAGGCCACAGCAGTAAGAGGACTGCATACCGCCAAAGAAAAAAAAAAAAAAAAAAAGCCTATCAAGTGTTAGGGCTAATAAATGACAACAGAAACACAACAAAGCACTGTCAACTGAAAAAAATGCACAACCTAAAAGTTGAGAATTATGTGGTTTTTTTTTTAACATCTTTATTGGAATATAATTGTTTTACAATGGTGTGTTAGTTTCTGCTTTATAACAAAGTGACTCAGCTATACATATACATATATCCACATATCTCCTCCCTCTTCTGTCTCCCTACAACCCTCCCTATCCCACCCCTCTAGGTGGATGCAAAGCACTGAGCTGATATACCTGTGCTGTGCAGCTGCTTCCCACTAGCTATCTATTTTACATTTGGTAGTGTATATATGTCCATGCCACTCTCTCACTTCGTCCAAGCTTACCCTTCCCCCCTCCCTGTGTCCTCAAGTCCATTCTCTATGTCTGCATCTTTATTCCTCTCCTGCCTTAGGTTCTTCAGAACCATTTTTTTCTTTTTTTAGATTCCATATATATATGTTATCATACGGTATTTGTTTTCCTCTTTCTGACTTCATTCTGTATGACAGTCTCTAGGTCCATCCACCTCACTACAAATAACTCAATTACTCAGCAATTTTATGGCTGAGTAATTTATGGCTGAGTAATTCCATGTTATATATGTGCCACATCTTCTTTATCCATTTATCTGCTGATGGACACCTAGGTTGCTTCCATGTCCTGGCTATTGTAAATAGTGCTGCAGTGAACATTGTGGTACATGACACTTTTTGAATTATGGTTTTCTTAGGGTATATGCCTAGTAGTGGGATTGCTGTGTCATATGATAGTGCTATTTTTAGTCTGTTAAGGGACCTCCATACTGTTCTCCATAGTGGCTATATCAATTTGCATTCCCACCAACAATGCAAGAGTGTTCCCTTTTGTCCACACCCTCTGTGGCTGTATCAATTTACATTCCCACCAACAGTGCAAGAGGGTTCCCTTTTCTCCACACCCTCTCCAGTATTTATTGTTTGTAGATTCTTTGGTGATGGACATTCTGACTGGTGTGAGGTGATACCTCACCATAGTTTTGATTTGCATTTCTCTAATGAATAGTGATGTTGAGCATTCTTTCATGTGTGTTTGTTGGCAATCTGTATATCTTCTTGGGAGAAATGTCTATTTAGGTCTTCTGCCCATTTTTGGATTGAGTTGTTTGTTTTTTGGATATTGAGCTGCATGAGCTGCTTGTAAAATTTGGAGATTAATCCTTTGTCAGTTGCTTCAATAGCAAATATTTTCTCCTATTCTGAGTGTTGTCTTTTTGTCTTGTTTATGGTTTTCTTTGCTGCGCAAAAGATTTTAAGTTTCACTACATCCCATTTATTTATTTTTGTTTTTATTTCTTTTTCTCTAGGAGGTGGGTCAATAAGGATCTTGCTGTGTTTTATTTCATAGAGTGTTCTGCCTAGGTTTTCCACTAAGAGTTTTACAGTGTCTGGCCTTACATTTAGGTTTTTAATTCATTTTTAGTTTACTTCTGTGTATGGTGTTAGGGAGTGTTCTAATTTCATTCTTTTTCATGTAGCTGTCCAGTTTTCCCAGCACCACTTACTGAAGAGGCTGTCTTTTCTCCATTGTATATTCTTGCCTTCTTTATCAAAGATAACATGACCATATGGGCATGAGTTTATCTCTGGGCTTTCTATCCTTCTCCATTGATCTATATTTCTGTTTTTGTGCCAGTACCATACTGTCTTGATTACTGTAGCTTTGTAATATAGTCTGAAGTCTGGGAGCCTGATTCCTCCAGCTCCATTTTTCTTTCTGAAGATTGCTTTGGCTGTTCCGGGTCCTTTGTGTTTCCATACAAATTGTGAAATTTTTTGTTCTAGTTCTGTGAAAAATGCCATTGGTAGTTTGATAGGGATTGCATTGAATCTGTAGATTGCTTTAGGTAGTACAGTCATTTTCACAATGTTGATTCTTCCAATCTAAGAACATGGTATGTCTCTTCATCTGTTGGAATCATCTTTAATTTCTTTCATCAGTGTCTAATAGTTTTCTGCATACAGGTCTTTTTTCTCCTTACGTAGGTTTATTCCTAGGTAATCATCTTTAATTTCTTTCATCAGTGTCTTATAGTTTTCTGCATACAGGTCTTTTGTCTCCTTAGACAGGTTTATTCCTAAGTATTTTATTCTTTTGGTTGCAATGGTAAATGGGATTGTTTCCTTAATTACTCTTTCACATTTTTCATCATTAGTGTATAAGAATGCAAGAGATTTCTGTGCATTCATTTTGTATCCTGCTACAGTACCAAATTCATTGATTAGCTCTAGCAGTTTTCTGATAGCATTAGGATTCTCTATGTATACTATCATGTCATCAGCAAACAGTGACAGCTTTACTTCTTCTTTTCTGATTTGGATTCCTTTTATTTCTTTTTCTTCTCTGATTTCTGTGGATAAAGCTTCTAAAACTATGTTGAATAATAGTGGTGAGAGTGGGCAACCTTGTCTTTTTCATGATCTTAGTGGAAATGGTTTCAGTTTTCACCATTGAGAACGATGTTGGCTGTGGGTTTGTTATATATGGACTGTATTATGTTGAGGTAAGTTCCCTCTATGCCTAATTTCTGGAGAGTTTTGTCATAAATGGGTGCTGAATTTTTTCAAAAGCTTTTTCTGGGCTTCCCTGGTGGCGCAGTTGTTGAGAGTCCGCCTGCTGATGTAGGGGAAACAAGTTCGTGCCCCGGTACGGGAAGATCCCACATGCCGCGGAGTGGCTCGGCCCATGAGCCATGGCTGCTGAGCCTGTGCGTCCGGAGCCTGTGCTCCACAACAGGAGAGGCCACAACAGTGAGAGACCCGCATACTGCAAAAAAAAAAGAAAAAAAAAAAGAAAAAAGCTTTTTCTGTATCTACTGAGATGATCATATTGATTTTCTCCTTCAATTTGTTAATATGGTTTATCACATTGACTGATTTGCATATATTGAAGAAACCTTGCATTCCTGGGATAAACCCCACTTGATCATGGTGTATGATCCTTTTAATGTGCTGTTGGATTGTGTTTGCTAGTGTTTTGTTGAGGATTTTTGCATCTATGTTCATCAGTGATATTGACCTGTAGTTTTTTTTTGTGTGTGTGTGACATCCTTGTCTCGTTTTGGTTTCAGGTGATGGTGGCCTCATAGAATGAGTTTGGGAGTGTTCCTCCCTCTGCTATATTTTGGAAGAGTTTGAGAAGGATAGGTGTTAGCTCTTCTCTAAATGTTTGATAGAATTCGCTTGTGAATCCATCTGGTCCTAGGCTTTTGTTTGCTGGTAGATTTTTAATCACAACCTCATTTTCAGTGCTTGTGATTGGTCTGTTTATATTTTCTATTTCTTCCTGGTTCAGTCTCTCACGATTGTGCTTTCCTAAGAATTTGTCAATTTCTTCCAGGTTGTCCATTTTATTGGCATACAGTTGCTTGTAGTAATCTCTCATGATTCTTTATATTTCTGCAGTATCAGTTGTTACTTCTCCTTTTTCCTTACTAATTCTATTGATTTGAGTCTTCTCCCTTTTTTTCTGATGATTCTGGCTAATGGTTTATCAATTTTGTTTATCTTCTCAAAGAACTAGCTTTTAGTTTTGTTGATCTTTGCTGTTGTTTCCTTCATTTCTACTTCACTTATTTCTGATCTGATCTTTTCTTTCCTTCTGCTAACTTTGGGATTTTTTGGTTCTTCTTTCTCTAATTGCTTTAGGTATAAGGTTAGGTTGTTTATTTGAGATGTTTCTTGTTTCTTGAGGTAGCATTGTATTGCTATAAACTTCCCTCTTAAAACTGCTTTTGCTGCATCCCATGGGTTTTGGGCTGTGTGTTTTCATTGTCATTTGTTTCTAGGTATTTTTTGATTTCCTCTTTGATTTCTTCAGTGATCTGTTGGTTATTTAGTAGTGTATTGTTTAGTCTCCATGTGTTTTTACTTTTTATAGTTTTTTTCCTGTAATTGATATCTAGTCTCATAGAGTTGGGGTTGGAAAAGATACTTGATACAATTTCAATTGTCTTTCTTTCTTTTTTTTAAAATTGGGATGTGATGCTAGAGAACATTAGGAACTTCATCTCAGTTGGTAAGGACAACTTCCCTGTATAACTCAGGATATACTAATAGTACCCTTCCTTTAAGACTTGAGAAAGCTGTGAACATTCTGAAGCATTAGTATGTTTGCACCTGAATTTCTGTGGTGAAAGAATCTTTTTTTTTTTGCTATTTTTATTTATTTGTTTGTTTGTTTATTTATGGCTGTGTTGGGTCTTCATTGCTGTGCGCAGGCTGTCTCTTTCTGTAGTTGTGGTGAGTGAGGGCTACTCTTAGTTTTAGTGTGTGGGCTTCTCATTTTGTTGGCTTCTCTTGTTGTGGAGCACAGGCTATAGGAGTGCGGGCTTCAGTAGTAGCGGCACGTGGGCTCAGTAGTTTTGGCTGCGAGCTCTAGAGAGCAGGCTCAGTAGTTGTGGCACACGGGCTTCATTGCTTCTCAGCATGTGGAATATTCCCAGACCAGGGCTCGAACCCATGTCCCCTGCATTGGCAGGTGGATCTTAACCACTGAGCCACCAAGTTAGTCCTGTCAAAGATTCATAATCCCCTTTGGGGAGCGGGTAGTATGTTTAATGCTTCTGTCTCCCAAATGAAGAAGGGTCTTTTCTGTTCTAAAGCTTGGTTGTCATCTTTTTATGTGTGTGAATTTTTGAATTTTATTTATATTTTTATACATCAGGTTCTTATTAGTCATCCATTTCATACAAGCCTTAAATTTACCAAGGCTTGATTTGTGACCCAAGATATGTTCTATCCTGGAGACTATTCCATGAACAATTGAGAAGAAAGTGTATTCTGTTGGTTTGGATGGAATGTCCTATAAATATCACTTAAGTCCATCTTGTTTAATGTGTCATTTTAAGTGTATGTTTCCTTATTTATTTTCATTTTGGATGATTTGTCCATTGGTGAAAGTGGTGTGTTAAAGTCCCCTACTATGATTTTGTTACTGTTGATTACCCCTTTTATGGCTGTTAGCATTTGCCTTATGTATTGAGGCGCTCCTATATTGGGTGCATAAATATTTACAATTGTTATATTTTTTCTTGGATTGATCCCTTGATAATTATGTAGTGTCCTTCTTTGTCTCTTGTAATAGTCTTTATTTTAAGGTCTGTTTTGTCAGATATGAGAATTGCTACTCCAGCTTTCTTTTGATTTCCATTTGCATGGAATATCTTTTTCCATCCCCTGACTGTCAGTCTGTATGTATCCTTAGGTCTGAAGTGGGTCTCTTGTAGACAGCATATATATGGGTCTTCTTTTTGTATCCATTCATCCAGTCTATGTCTTTTGGTTGGAGCAATGAATCCATTTACATTTAAGGTAGTTATCGATATGTATGTTCCTATTACCATTTTCTTAATTGTTTGGGGTTTTTTATTGTAGGTCTTTTCCTTATCTTGTGTTTCCTGGCTAGAGAACTTCCTTTAGCATTTGTTGTAAAGCTGGTTTGATGGTGCTGAATTCTCTTAGCTTTTGCTTTTCTGTAAAAGTTTTAATTTCTCTGTCAAATCTGAATGAGATCCTTGCTAGGTAGAGTAATCTTGGTTGTAGTCTTTTCCCTTCCATCACTGTAAATATGTCCTGTCACTCCCTTTGCCTTGCAGAGTTTCTGCTGAAAGATGGGCTGTTAACCTTATCTCCATGAGTCCCATAATATTTTTTCTTTGTATTTAATTTTTTATAGTTTGATTAATATGTGTCTTGGCATGTTTCTCCTTGGATTTATCCTGTATGGGACTCTCTGCAACTGGACTTATTTCCTTTCCCATATTAGGGAGCTTTTCAACTATTATCTCTTCAAATATTTTCTCAGTCCCTTTTTATTTCTCTTCTTCTTCTGGGACCCCTATAATTCGAATGTTGTTGTATTTATTTTTGTCCCAGAGGTCTCTGAGACTGTCCTCAATTCTTTTCATTCTTTTTTCTTTATTCTGCTCTGCCATAGTTTTTTCCACTTTTTTATCTTCCAGATCACTTGTGAGTTCTTATGCCTCAGTTATTCTGCTAATGAGTCCTTCTAGAGAATTTTTAATTCAATGTATTTTGTTGTTCATCATTGTTTGTTTGCTCTTTAGTTCTTCTAGGTCCTTGTTAAAATTTCTTGTATTTTCTCCATTCTATTTCCAAGATTTTGTATCATCTTTACTCTCATTACTCTGAATTCCTTCTCAGGTAGGCTGCGTATTTCCTCTTCATTTGTTTGGTGTGGTGGGTTTTTACCTTGCTTCTTTATCTGCTGTGTGTTTCTCTGTCTTCTCATTTTGCGTAACTTACTGTGTTTGTGGTCTCCTTTTTGCAGGCTACAGGTTCGTAGTCCCATTGTTTTTTGCGTCTGCAAAAAAGGGTAAGGTTGGTTCAGTGTGTTCTGTAGGCTTCCTGGTGGAGCAGACTGTTGCCTGTGTTCTGGTGGATGAGGCTGGATCTTGTCTTTCTGGTGGGAAGAGCCATGTCCGGTGGTGTGTTTTGTGGTGTCTGTGAACTTATTATGATTTTAGGCAGCCTCTCTGCTAATGGGTGGGGTTGTGTTCCTGTCTTGCTAGTTGTTTGACCTGGGGTGTCCAGTACTGTACCTTGCTGGTCGTTGAGTGGACCTGGGTCTTAGCATTGATATGGAGATCTCTGGGAGACATTTTGCCATTTGATATTATGTGGGGCTTTCAGGTCTCTGGTGGACCAATGTGCTGAACTCGGCTCTCCCACCTCAGAGGCTCAGGCCTTACACCCGACTGGAGCCCCAAGACCCTGTCAGCCACATGGCTCAGAAGAAAAGGGAGGAAAAAAAAAAAGAAAGAAAGAAAGAAAGAGAGAAAGAAAGAAAGAAAGAAGAAAGAAAAAAATTAAAATAAGTAAAGTTTTAAAATAAAAAATAAAAAGACATTATTAAAAATAAAAAAGTAATTAGAAAAAAAAGATGCAGAGGGCAACCAATGCAAAAAACAAGTCCACCAATGATAACAAGTGCTAAAAACTATACTAAAAAACCCCCAAACAAACAAAAATACAAACACAAAAAAACGGACAGATAGAACCGTAGGACAAATGGTAAAAGCAAAGCTGTACAGACAAAATGACACAAAACAGCATAGACATATACACTCACAAAATGAGAAATATTAAATATTTTTTAATATATATATTTTAAAAAATGAAGAGAACAACCAAATCAATAAGTAAATCTACCAATGATAATAAGCTCTAAATACTAAACCAAGATAAACATAAAACCAGAAACAAATTAGATGCAGAAAGTAAACCCCAAGTCTACAGTTGCTCCCAAAGTCCACCACCTCAATTTTGGGATTATTTGTTGTCTATTCATGTATTCCACAGATGCAGGGTGCATAAGGTTGTTTGTGAAGTTTTAATCCATTCCTCCTGAGGCTGCTGGGAGAAATTTGCCTTTCTCTTTGTTCGCACAGCACCTGGGGTTCAACTTGGGATTTGGCCCTGCCTCTGTGTGTAGGTCGCCTGAGGACATCTGTTCCCCACCTGGACAGGACAGGTTAAGGTAGCAGCTGATTAGGGGGCTCTGGCTCACTCAGGCTGGGGGAAGGGAGGGGTGTGGAATGCGGGGCGAGCCTGCGGCAGCAGAGGCCAATGTGACGTTGCAACAGCATGAGGTGTAGTGTGTGTTCTCCCGGGGAAGTTGTCCCTGGATCGTGGGACCCTGGCAGTGGTGGGCTGCATAGGCTACTGGCAGGGGAGGTGTGGATAGTGACCTGTGCTTGCACACAGGCTTCTTGGTGGCTACAGCAGCAGCCTTAGCATTTCATGCCCATCTCTGGTGTCTGTGCTGATAGCCATGGCTCACACCCATCTCTGGAGCCCATTTAGGTGGTGCTCTGAAACCCCTCTCCTCGTGCACTCTGAAACAATGGTCTCTTGACTCTTAGGCAGTTCCAGACTTTTTCCCAGACTCCTTCCTGGGTAGCTGTGGCACACTAGCTCCCTTCAGGCTGTGTTCACCCAGCCAACCCCAGTCCTCTCCCTGGGATCTGACCTCCAAAGCCCAAGCCTCAGCTCCCAGCCCCCACCCACCCTGGTGGGTGAGCACACAAGCCTCTCAGGCTGGTGAGTGCTGGTCAGCACCAATACTCTCTGCAGGAATCTCTCTGCTTTGCCCTCTGCACCCCTGTTGCTGCGCTCTCCTCCATGGCTCTGAAGCTCCCTCCACACCCCCACCCCCCATCTCTGCCAGTGAAGGGGCTTCCTAGTGTGTGGAAACTCTTCCTCCTTCACAGCTCCCTCCCTGAGGTGCAGGTTCCGTCCCTCTTCTTTTGTCTCTGTTTTTTCTTTTGCCCTACCCAGGTACGTGGGGAGTTTCTTGCCTTTTGGGAAGTCTAAGTTCTTCTGCCAGCGTGCAGTAGGTGTTCTGTAGGAGTTGTTCCACATGTAGATGTATTTCTGATGTATTTGTGGGGAGGAGGGTGATCTCCACGTCTTACTCCTCTGCCATCTTGAAGGTCCCTCTGAGAATTATGTTTTATTAAGCAGACTGTTGAGGACTTAAGCCCAGAAGGCAGCCTCTCAGCTCTGAGGGAATGCTCCTAAGAGGTAAGGAAGGAGACAGGATATATATGAGGGTTTTTCAACAAAAAACAGGTGGTTGGAACATCAAAAGATTACTATTAATTAAAGAAAAACGAACATCTCAAGTTGATGAATTTAGTACTTTTCTATATATGGGAAGATGCAAGAGCCTGGGCTCGTTGAAATCATTTCTTTCATATGCACGTTAATTATCTCCGGCCAGTATCCTGTTCTTCTCCATCCTGAATCCCCTCAGGCTGCATAGTCGGGAGTGGCTGCAGCGGCCGAAGGCTTGATGGCTGCAACATCCTTTGTTTACTGATATGTCAGGTGACATTTTTCATCGGCATCACGATGGCTTATTTCAGGGAGAATATAAGCAAGCTTCCATACAGAAGAATGGAAATTAAAATGACATTGATGATCTCAAAACAATTCTCACTTCTAGAAAGCAGTGGACATTATTTTGAAAACCCTGATGGAAAATGACTTTTAAGCTATAACATTCTATCACATTGTAATATTCTAAATTATCAATTAAACCTCAGGGAAAAATGAAGATATCAGAATTTTGAAGATTCAGAAATTTACCTTTTATAGAACCCTTTTCTAAGGAGATACGGAGACTATGCTCTAAGAAAACAAGGGATTACACTAAAAAAGAGAAAGAACTGGGATTTTGGAAGCCATGGATCAACACAAACAGCAAGATCAGAGAACAAGAAGTCCAGAATAAAATGAGAGGACAGTTGTGGAAGCTTTCCAGGAAAAATCAACTTGATAAAGTAGGTATAATGATTAAGCATCTAGAAAGAATTAAGGATATTAGAAAAACTAAGCAGGTTAAAAAGAGGTATAATTATTAATTCCAAGAAAAAGAAGCAAAAACTGGACAAGAAAAAATCCTAACGTGAATATTTGTACTGTTGATTCTGCACTGGACAATATTTACATGGTGATAATGAAGATGACTTTGAAGTGACAGTGAGCATGGACTCTGTAGCTAGATTGCTGGATTGACTCTAGTCTATGTCTTCTGCTAGGTGTGCAACCTTAGGGCAAGCTACTTAATTTCTCTGTACCTCAGCTTTATAAAAAATTATATATTTTAATTATTAAAAACAAAATAGTATAAATACATTTTAACATGTTTCATAAGAGTAGCTCAAGAAGACATTTTCAACATACTTCTTTGACTTGTACCTATTTTCTAAAGTTCCTTAGAAATCGGAAGAAACTTCAGTTAGGTGTTGGTGAGTTACCAACTTGAAGACCCTTTTTATTTGGGTCAAATATATGAAAGGATTAAGGAATATAAAAAATGCTGGCTAACTAAAATATAGAGAGTCTCAACTGGGAAAAGATGTGAAGTCACAATTCTTTTCTAACTTAAGGATGAGTTTTTGTACTGTGTATGTGTGTGTTTTATATAAAAAAATTGTAACAGCAATAGCAATTCAAAACATAAAAAGTGGAATTACTTGAAATTTAGCAATATTAAAAAATAAAATATCTTCTCTTTTTCTACATTCCAATGCATTTCTTTTCACGTATCTATGAAATTTATATAACAGTAATCATAGCCTAAATGGGATTTTTTTTCATTTTTTTTAAATTTAAGATTTTATCAAGAACATTTTCCTATTGTTGCATAAAGGAAGAGAATTTTAAAAAAGCACCACCTTGCTGTTATTAAAAGCAAAGAACTTTCTAGTTCTCAGTTAATGTTTAATCAGTCCTAGCATAATGGTATCTGTTGCCTGTGGCCATTTAGACCTGTGGGTTACAGAATCACGTTCCTGGGTGCAGGCCGACCAGAGGAATTCTAGCTCTGTCAGGGCCTGTTAGCCTCACACAGATTCACGGCTGTCTCCCTGTCTGGCCATCCAAAAGGCCTGAGTGTGCTACGGTTCCCAAGAGACCAATTCAGGGAGAGTAAGTGGCTATTTCCAGTGTGGCAACAAAATACGATGAACTCCATCTTTGCGATTAGAATATGAAATCACAACTTTGAATCTACCTTTCAGAAGAGATTTAGCATTAATTATGGGAAAATTATAAAGCAATCAGTTAGATTTACTGTTTATCCAGGGCATTGCAGGGAATTGCCTCTATATGTTTACCATAGCTGGAACAGGATTGATTAGGTTAACAGCAAAGGTCCTAGGTCAAAGCGCATATTACTACGCTCCGTGTTTCTCATGAAGCTTCACACTCTGCTGTTGTGTTTGTTCACACCAAAGGTCTGATGAGAACAGAGCTTTCTCAAATAATCAGAGGCTGTCTTTTTCTTTTTATAAAAATATAAATCCCAACGTCTATGTTTGTATGGACTTCACATTTCATGAAATAGTTTTAGAAAATTACAGTAAGTCACAAACCAGGGAAAACTTGGAAGACAGCTATCAATTCATAAGTTTTATCTGTTGTTAATCAATTTTATTTTAAATGACTGTGTAATAAACACAGTGATTTCTTTTCCTTTCCCTGTCACCTCTCCCACTTCATCTTGGTAGGTCTTTTATATCAAGCTCTATGAAAAGTCAGCGTAAATGCTGATATTTGAAAAAGCAACTTCCTCTTTTTGTCTCTCCTATGAAGTGGCTTTAAAAATGCTTCTGCTAGTTTCTAAACCTAAACCCAAACTGGAGCTTTGTTTATCTTTGACACGGTCTGTAGGAAAAACAACACAATCTGTCCCTTGAAGGACAAAACACATAATCTAGTAGAGTATCAAGATGGGGGGCAGGGCTCCAGAGAAAGATGGCAGAAGAGTAAGATGTGGAGATCACCTTCCTTCCCACAGACACATCAGAAATACATCTACACGTGGAACTGCTCCTATAGAACAGCTACTGAACGCTGGCAGAAGACCTCAGACCCCCCAAAAGGCAAGAAACTCCCCACGTACCTGGGTAGGGCAAAAGAAAAAACAGAGACAAAAGAATAGGGATGGGACCTGCACCAGTGGGAGAAAGCTGTGAAGGAGGAAAGGTTTCCACACACTAGAAGCCCCTTCGCGGGCGGAGACTGTGGGTGGCAGAGGCGGGAAGCTTCAGAGCCACGGAGGAGAGTGCAGCAACGGGTGCAGAGCGCAAAGACGAGAGATTCCCGCACAGAGGATCGGTGCCGACCAGCACTCACCAGCCCTAGAGGCTTGTCTGCTCACCCGCCGGGACGGGCGGGAGCTGGGAGCTGAGGCTCGGGCTTCAGAGGTCGGAACCCAGGGAGAGGTCTGGCGGCGTGAACACAGCCTGAAGGGGCTAGTGCGCCACAGCTAGCTGGGAAGGAGTCCGGGAAAAAGTTTGGAGCTGCCGAAGAGGCAAGACACTTTTTCTTCCCCTCTTTGTTTCCTGGTGCGCGAGGAGAGGGGATTAAAAGTGCTGCTTAAACGAGCTCCAGAGACAGGCGCGAGCCACGGCTATCAGCACGGACCCCATAGACGGGCATGAGATGCTAGGGCTGCTGCTGCCACCACCAAGAAGCCTGTGTGCAAGCACAGGTCACTCTCCACACCTCCCCTCCCAGCGGTCTGTGCAGCCCGCCACTGCAAGGGTCCCGTGATCCAGGGACAACTTCCCCAGGAGAACGCATGGAGTGCCTCAGGCTGCTGCAACGTCACGCTGGCCTCTGCCGCCGCAGGCTCACCCCACATCCGTACCTCTCCCTCCCCCCGACCTGAGGGAGTCAGAGCCCCCAAATCAGTGGCTCCTTTAACCCCGTCCTGTCTGAACGAAGAACAGATGCCCTCAGGTGACCTACCCGCAGAGGCGGGGCCAAATCCAAAGCTGAACCC
>NC_041214.2:103944042-103954638 GCF_002837175.3 Physeter macrocephalus | reverse complement strand
ATCTCTTCAAATATTTTCTCAGTCCCTTTTTATTTCTCTTCTTCTTCTGGGACCCCTATAATTCGAATGTTGTTGTATTTATTTTTGTCCCAGAGGTCTCTGAGACTGTCCTCAATTCTTTTCATTCTTTTTTCTTTATTCTGCTCTGCCATAGTTTTTTCCACTTTTTTATCTTCCAGATCACTTGTGAGTTCTTATGCCTCAGTTATTCTGCTAATGAGTCCTTCTAGAGAATTTTTAATTCAATGTATTTTGTTGTTCATCATTGTTTGTTTGCTCTTTAGTTCTTCTAGGTCCTTGTTAAAATTTCTTGTATTTTCTCCATTCTATTTCCAAGATTTTGTATCATCTTTACTCTCATTACTCTGAATTCCTTCTCAGGTAGGCTGCGTATTTCCTCTTCATTTGTTTGGTGTGGTGGGTTTTTACCTTGCTTCTTTATCTGCTGTGTGTTTCTCTGTCTTCTCATTTTGCGTAACTTACTGTGTTTGTGGTCTCCTTTTTGCAGGCTACAGGTTCGTAGTCCCATTGTTTTTTGCGTCTGCAAAAAAGGGTAAGGTTGGTTCAGTGTGTTCTGTAGGCTTCCTGGTGGAGCAGACTGTTGCCTGTGTTCTGGTGGATGAGGCTGGATCTTGTCTTTCTGGTGGGAAGAGCCATGTCCGGTGGTGTGTTTTGTGGTGTCTGTGAACTTATTATGATTTTAGGCAGCCTCTCTGCTAATGGGTGGGGTTGTGTTCCTGTCTTGCTAGTTGTTTGACCTGGGGTGTCCAGTACTGTACCTTGCTGGTCGTTGAGTGGACCTGGGTCTTAGCATTGATATGGAGATCTCTGGGAGACATTTTGCCATTTGATATTATGTGGGGCTTTCAGGTCTCTGGTGGACCAATGTGCTGAACTCGGCTCTCCCACCTCAGAGGCTCAGGCCTTACACCCGACTGGAGCCCCAAGACCCTGTCAGCCACATGGCTCAGAAGAAAAGGGAGGAAAAAAAAAAAGAAAGAAAGAAAGAAAGAGAGAAAGAAAGAAAGAAAGAAGAAAGAAAAAAATTAAAATAAGTAAAGTTTTAAAATAAAAAATAAAAAGACATTATTAAAAATAAAAAAGTAATTAGAAAAAAAAGATGCAGAGGGCAACCAATGCAAAAAACAAGTCCACCAATGATAACAAGTGCTAAAAACTATACTAAAAAACCCCCAAACAAACAAAAATACAAACACAAAAAAACGGACAGATAGAACCGTAGGACAAATGGTAAAAGCAAAGCTGTACAGACAAAATGACACAAAACAGCATAGACATATACACTCACAAAATGAGAAATATTAAATATTTTTTAATATATATATTTTAAAAAATGAAGAGAACAACCAAATCAATAAGTAAATCTACCAATGATAATAAGCTCTAAATACTAAACCAAGATAAACATAAAACCAGAAACAAATTAGATGCAGAAAGTAAACCCCAAGTCTACAGTTGCTCCCAAAGTCCACCACCTCAATTTTGGGATTATTTGTTGTCTATTCATGTATTCCACAGATGCAGGGTGCATAAGGTTGTTTGTGAAGTTTTAATCCATTCCTCCTGAGGCTGCTGGGAGAAATTTGCCTTTCTCTTTGTTCGCACAGCACCTGGGGTTCAACTTGGGATTTGGCCCTGCCTCTGTGTGTAGGTCGCCTGAGGACATCTGTTCCCCACCTGGACAGGACAGGTTAAGGTAGCAGCTGATTAGGGGGCTCTGGCTCACTCAGGCTGGGGGAAGGGAGGGGTGTGGAATGCGGGGCGAGCCTGCGGCAGCAGAGGCCAATGTGACGTTGCAACAGCATGAGGTGTAGTGTGTGTTCTCCCGGGGAAGTTGTCCCTGGATCGTGGGACCCTGGCAGTGGTGGGCTGCATAGGCTACTGGCAGGGGAGGTGTGGATAGTGACCTGTGCTTGCACACAGGCTTCTTGGTGGCTACAGCAGCAGCCTTAGCATTTCATGCCCATCTCTGGTGTCTGTGCTGATAGCCATGGCTCACACCCATCTCTGGAGCCCATTTAGGTGGTGCTCTGAAACCCCTCTCCTCGTGCACTCTGAAACAATGGTCTCTTGACTCTTAGGCAGTTCCAGACTTTTTCCCAGACTCCTTCCTGGGTAGCTGTGGCACACTAGCTCCCTTCAGGCTGTGTTCACCCAGCCAACCCCAGTCCTCTCCCTGGGATCTGACCTCCAAAGCCCAAGCCTCAGCTCCCAGCCCCCACCCACCCTGGTGGGTGAGCACACAAGCCTCTCAGGCTGGTGAGTGCTGGTCAGCACCAATACTCTCTGCAGGAATCTCTCTGCTTTGCCCTCTGCACCCCTGTTGCTGCGCTCTCCTCCATGGCTCTGAAGCTCCCTCCACACCCCCACCCCCCATCTCTGCCAGTGAAGGGGCTTCCTAGTGTGTGGAAACTCTTCCTCCTTCACAGCTCCCTCCCTGAGGTGCAGGTTCCGTCCCTCTTCTTTTGTCTCTGTTTTTTCTTTTGCCCTACCCAGGTACGTGGGGAGTTTCTTGCCTTTTGGGAAGTCTAAGTTCTTCTGCCAGCGTGCAGTAGGTGTTCTGTAGGAGTTGTTCCACATGTAGATGTATTTCTGATGTATTTGTGGGGAGGAGGGTGATCTCCACGTCTTACTCCTCTGCCATCTTGAAGGTCCCTCTGAGAATTATGTTTTATTAAGCAGACTGTTGAGGACTTAAGCCCAGAAGGCAGCCTCTCAGCTCTGAGGGAATGCTCCTAAGAGGTAAGGAAGGAGACAGGATATATATGAGGGTTTTTCAACAAAAAACAGGTGGTTGGAACATCAAAAGATTACTATTAATTAAAGAAAAACGAACATCTCAAGTTGATGAATTTAGTACTTTTCTATATATGGGAAGATGCAAGAGCCTGGGCTCGTTGAAATCATTTCTTTCATATGCACGTTAATTATCTCCGGCCAGTATCCTGTTCTTCTCCATCCTGAATCCCCTCAGGCTGCATAGTCGGGAGTGGCTGCAGCGGCCGAAGGCTTGATGGCTGCAACATCCTTTGTTTACTGATATGTCAGGTGACATTTTTCATCGGCATCACGATGGCTTATTTCAGGGAGAATATAAGCAAGCTTCCATACAGAAGAATGGAAATTAAAATGACATTGATGATCTCAAAACAATTCTCACTTCTAGAAAGCAGTGGACATTATTTTGAAAACCCTGATGGAAAATGACTTTTAAGCTATAACATTCTATCACATTGTAATATTCTAAATTATCAATTAAACCTCAGGGAAAAATGAAGATATCAGAATTTTGAAGATTCAGAAATTTACCTTTTATAGAACCCTTTTCTAAGGAGATACGGAGACTATGCTCTAAGAAAACAAGGGATTACACTAAAAAAGAGAAAGAACTGGGATTTTGGAAGCCATGGATCAACACAAACAGCAAGATCAGAGAACAAGAAGTCCAGAATAAAATGAGAGGACAGTTGTGGAAGCTTTCCAGGAAAAATCAACTTGATAAAGTAGGTATAATGATTAAGCATCTAGAAAGAATTAAGGATATTAGAAAAACTAAGCAGGTTAAAAAGAGGTATAATTATTAATTCCAAGAAAAAGAAGCAAAAACTGGACAAGAAAAAATCCTAACGTGAATATTTGTACTGTTGATTCTGCACTGGACAATATTTACATGGTGATAATGAAGATGACTTTGAAGTGACAGTGAGCATGGACTCTGTAGCTAGATTGCTGGATTGACTCTAGTCTATGTCTTCTGCTAGGTGTGCAACCTTAGGGCAAGCTACTTAATTTCTCTGTACCTCAGCTTTATAAAAAATTATATATTTTAATTATTAAAAACAAAATAGTATAAATACATTTTAACATGTTTCATAAGAGTAGCTCAAGAAGACATTTTCAACATACTTCTTTGACTTGTACCTATTTTCTAAAGTTCCTTAGAAATCGGAAGAAACTTCAGTTAGGTGTTGGTGAGTTACCAACTTGAAGACCCTTTTTATTTGGGTCAAATATATGAAAGGATTAAGGAATATAAAAAATGCTGGCTAACTAAAATATAGAGAGTCTCAACTGGGAAAAGATGTGAAGTCACAATTCTTTTCTAACTTAAGGATGAGTTTTTGTACTGTGTATGTGTGTGTTTTATATAAAAAAATTGTAACAGCAATAGCAATTCAAAACATAAAAAGTGGAATTACTTGAAATTTAGCAATATTAAAAAATAAAATATCTTCTCTTTTTCTACATTCCAATGCATTTCTTTTCACGTATCTATGAAATTTATATAACAGTAATCATAGCCTAAATGGGATTTTTTTTCATTTTTTTTAAATTTAAGATTTTATCAAGAACATTTTCCTATTGTTGCATAAAGGAAGAGAATTTTAAAAAAGCACCACCTTGCTGTTATTAAAAGCAAAGAACTTTCTAGTTCTCAGTTAATGTTTAATCAGTCCTAGCATAATGGTATCTGTTGCCTGTGGCCATTTAGACCTGTGGGTTACAGAATCACGTTCCTGGGTGCAGGCCGACCAGAGGAATTCTAGCTCTGTCAGGGCCTGTTAGCCTCACACAGATTCACGGCTGTCTCCCTGTCTGGCCATCCAAAAGGCCTGAGTGTGCTACGGTTCCCAAGAGACCAATTCAGGGAGAGTAAGTGGCTATTTCCAGTGTGGCAACAAAATACGATGAACTCCATCTTTGCGATTAGAATATGAAATCACAACTTTGAATCTACCTTTCAGAAGAGATTTAGCATTAATTATGGGAAAATTATAAAGCAATCAGTTAGATTTACTGTTTATCCAGGGCATTGCAGGGAATTGCCTCTATATGTTTACCATAGCTGGAACAGGATTGATTAGGTTAACAGCAAAGGTCCTAGGTCAAAGCGCATATTACTATGCTCCGTGTTTCTCATGAAGCTTCACACTCTGCTGTTGTGTTTGTTCACACCAAAGGTCTGATGAGAACAGAGCTTTCTCAAATAATCAGAGGCTGTCTTTTTCTTTTTATAAAAATATAAATCCCAACGTCTATGTTTGTATGGACTTCACATTTCATGAAATAGTTTTAGAAAATTACAGTAAGTCACAAACCAGGGAAAACTTGGAAGACAGCTATCAATTCATAAGTTTTATCTGTTGTTAATCAATTTTATTTTAAATGACTGTGTAATAAACACAGTGATTTCTTTTCCTTTCCCTGTCACCTCTCCCACTTCATCTTGGTAGGTCTTTTATATCAAGCTCTATGAAAAGTCAGCGTAAATGCTGATATTTGAAAAAGCAACTTCCTCTTTTTGTCTCTCCTATGAAGTGGCTTTAAAAATGCTTCTGCTAGTTTCTAAACCTAAACCCAAACTGGAGCTTTGTTTATCTTTGACACGGTCTGTAGGAAAAACAACACAATCTGTCCCTTGAAGGACAAAACACATAATCTAGTAGAGTATCAAGATGGGGGGCAGGGCTCCAGAGAAAGATGGCAGAAGAGTAAGATGTGGAGATCACCTTCCTTCCCACAGACACATCAGAAATACATCTACACGTGGAACTGCTCCTATAGAACAGCTACTGAACGCTGGCAGAAGACCTCAGACCCCCCAAAAGGCAAGAAACTCCCCACGTACCTGGGTAGGGCAAAAGAAAAAACAGAGACAAAAGAATAGGGATGGGACCTGCACCAGTGGGAGAAAGCTGTGAAGGAGGAAAGGTTTCCACACACTAGAAGCCCCTTCGCGGGCGGAGACTGTGGGTGGCAGAGGCGGGAAGCTTCAGAGCCACGGAGGAGAGTGCAGCAACGGGTGCAGAGCGCAAAGACGAGAGATTCCCGCACAGAGGATCGGTGCCGACCAGCACTCACCAGCCCTAGAGGCTTGTCTGCTCACCCGCCGGGACGGGCGGGAGCTGGGAGCTGAGGCTCGGGCTTCAGAGGTCGGAACCCAGGGAGAGGTCTGGCGGCGTGAACACAGCCTGAAGGGGCTAGTGCGCCACAGCTAGCTGGGAAGGAGTCCGGGAAAAAGTTTGGAGCTGCCGAAGAGGCAAGACACTTTTTCTTCCCCTCTTTGTTTCCTGGTGCGCGAGGAGAGGGGATTAAAAGTGCTGCTTAAACGAGCTCCAGAGACAGGCGCGAGCCACGGCTATCAGCACGGACCCCATAGACGGGCATGAGATGCTAGGGCTGCTGCTGCCACCACCAAGAAGCCTGTGTGCAAGCACAGGTCACTCTCCACACCTCCCCTCCCAGCGGTCTGTGCAGCCCGCCACTGCAAGGGTCCCGTGATCCAGGGACAACTTCCCCAGGAGAACGCATGGAGTGCCTCAGGCTGCTGCAACGTCACGCTGGCCTCTGCCGCCGCAGGCTCACCCCACATCCGTACCTCTCCCTCCCCCCGACCTGAGGGAGTCAGAGCCCCCAAATCAGTGGCTCCTTTAACCCCGTCCTGTCTGAACGAAGAACAGATGCCCTCAGGTGACCTACCCGCAGAGGCGGGGCCAAATCCAAAGCTGAACCCCGGGAGCTGTGCGAACAAAGAAGAGAAAGGGAAATTTCTCCCAGCAGCCTCAGGAGCAGCAGATTAAAGCTCCACAATCAACTTGATGTACCCTGCATAGGTGGAAAACCTGAATAGACAACAAAGCATCCCAAATTGAGGGGCTGGACTTTGAGAGCATGATATATTATTTTTTCCCCTTTTCCTCGTTTTGTGAGTGTGTATGTGTATGCTTCTGTGTGAGATTTTGTCAGTATAGCTTTGCTTTCACCATTTGTCCTGGGGTTCTGTCCTTCCATTTTTTTTTTTACTTAAAAACAATTTTTAAAATAATTATTTTGTATTTTAATAACTTTATTTTTATAGCTTTGCTTTCACCATTTGTCCTGGGGTTCTGTCCTTCCATTTTTTTTTTACTTAAAAACAATTTTTAAAATAATTATTTTGTATTTTAATAACTATTTTTTTAATCTTACTCTATTTTATTTTATCCTCTTACTTTCTTTCTTTCTACTTATTCTCCCTTTTATTCTGAGCCGTGTGGATGAAAGGCTCTTGGTGCTCCAGCCAGGAGTCAGTGCTGTGCCTCTGAGGTGGGAGAGCCAACTTCAGCCAGAAAGACAAGATCCAGCCTCATCCACCAGAACACAGGTACTAGTCCCGTCCACCAGGAAGCCTACACAACCCGCCGAAACAACCTTAGACACTGGGGACAGACACCAAAAACAAGGGGAACTACGAACCTGCAGCCTGCAAAAAGGAGACCCCAAACACAGTAAGATAAGCAAAATGAGACTACTGCAGAGCAGAATAAAGAAAAAAGATTGAAAAGAACTGAGGACAGTGTCAGAGACCACTGGGACAAAATTAAACGCACCAACATTCGAATTATAGGGGTCACAGAAGAAGAAGAGAAAAAAGAAAGGTTCTGAGAAAATATTTGAAGAGATTATAGATAAACACGCCAAGACACATATTAATCAAACTATCAAAAATTAAATACAAAGAAAACATATTAAAAGCAGCAAGGGAAAAACAAAAAATAACACACAAGGGAATCCCCATAAGGTTAACAGCTGATCTTTCAGCACAAACTCTGCAAACCAAAAGGGAGTGGCAGGACATATGTACAGTGATGAAGGAGAAAAACCTACAACCAAGATTACTCTACCCAGCAATGATCTCATTCAGATTTGATGGAAAAACAACAAATAACACACAAAGGAATCCCCATAAGGTTAACATCTGATCTTTCAGCAGAAATGCTACAGGCCAGAAGGGAGTTGCAGGACATATTTAAAGTGATGAAGGAAAAAAACCTACAACCAAGATTACTCTACCCGGCAAGGATCTCATTCAGATTTGATGGAGAAATTAAAACCTTTACAGACAAGCAAAAGCTGAGAGAGTTCAGCACCACCAAACCAGCTTTACAACAAATGCTAAAGGAACTTCTCTAGGCAAGAAACACAAGAGAAGGAAAAGACCTACAAGAACAACCCGAAACAATTCAGTAAATGGTAATAGGACCATACATATCGATAATTACCTTAAATGTAAATGGATTAAATGCTCCCACCAAAAGACACAGACTGGCTGAATGGATACAAAAACGAGACCCATATATATGCTGTCTACAAGAGACCCGCTTCAGACCTAGGGACACATACAGACTGAAAGTGAGGGGATGGAAAAAGATATTCCATGCAAATGGAAATCAGAAGAAAGCTGGAGTAGCAATTCTCATATCAGACAAAATAGACTTTAAAATAAAAACTATTACAAGACAAAGAAGGACACTACAGAAAGCTGAAGGGATCGATCCATGAAGAAGTATAACAATTGTAAATATTTATGCACCCAACATAGGCGCACCTCAATACATAAGGCAAATACTAACACCCATAAAAGGGGAAATCGACAATAACACATTTATAGTAGGGGACTTTAAAACCCCACTTTCACCATGGACAGATCATCCAAAATGAAAATAAATAAGGAAACACAAGCTTTAAATGATACATTAAACAAGATGGACTTAATTGATATTTATAGGACATTCCATCCAAAAACAACAGAATACACATTTTTCTCAAGTACTCATGAAACATTCTCCAGGTGATCATATCTTGGGTCACAAATCTAGCCTAGGTAAATTTTAGAAAATTGAAATCGTATCAAGTATGTTTTCCGACCACAACACTGTGACTCTAGATATCAATTACTGGAAAAGATCTGTAAAAAATACAAACACATGGAGGCTAAACAATACACTACTTGATAACTAAGTGATCACTGAAGAAATCAAAGAGGAATTCAAAAAATACCTAGAAACAAATGACAATGGAAACACGATGACCCAAAACCTATAGGATGCAGCAAAAGCAGTTCTAAGAGGGAAGTTTATAGCAAAACAATCCTACCTTAAGAAACAGGAAACATTTCAAATAAACAACCTAACCTTGCACCTAAAGCAATTAGAGAAAGAGGAACAAAAAAACCCCAAATTTAGCAGAAGGAAAGAAATCATAAAGATCAGATCAGAAATAAATGAAAAAGAAATGAAGGAACCAATAGCAAAGATCAATAAAACTACAAGCTGGTTATTTGAGAAGATAAACAAATTGATAAACCATTAGCCAGACTCATCAAGAAAAAAAGGGAGAAGACTCAAATCAATAGAATTAGAAATACAAAAGGGGAAGTAACAACTGACCCTGCAGAAATATAAAGGATCATGAGAGATTACTACAAGCAACTGTATGCCAATAAAATGGACAGCCTGGAAGAAATGGACAAATTCTTAGAAATGCACAACTTCCAAGACTGAACCAGGAAGAATTAGAAAATACGAACATACCAATCACAAGCACTGAAATTGAAAGCGTGATTAAAAATCTTCCAACAAACAAAAGCCCAGGACCAGGTGGCTTCACAGGCGAATTCTATCAAACATTTAGAGAAGAGCTAACACCTATCCTTCTCAAACTCTTCCAAAAGATAGCAGAGGGAGGAAGACTCTCAAACTCATTCTATGAGGCCAACATCACCCTGATACCAAACAAAGACGTCACAAAGAAAGAAAAACTACAGGCCAATATCAGTGATGAACGTAGATGCAAAAATCCTCAATAAAATACTAGCAAACAGAATCCAACAGCACATTAAAAGGATCCTACACCATGATCAAGTGGAGTTTATTCCAGGAATGCAAAGATTCTTCAATATATGCAAATCAATCATCGTGATACACCATACCAACAAACTGAAGGAGAAAAACCATATGATCATCTCAATAGATGCAGAGAAAGCTTCTGACAAAATTCAACACCCATTTATGATAAAAACCCTGCAGAAAGTAGGCATAGAGGGAACTTTCCTCAACATAATAAAGGCCATATATGACAAACCCACAGCCAGCATTGTTCTCAATGGTGAAAAACTGAAACCATTTCCACTAAGATCAGGAACAAGACAAGGTTGCCCACTCTCACCACTCTTATTCAACATAGTTTTGGAAGTACTAGCCACAGCAATCAGAGAAGAAAAAGAAATAAAAGGAATCCAAATAGGAAAAGAAGAAGTAAAGCTGTCACTATTTGCAGATGACATGATATTATACATAGAGAATCCTAAGGATGCTACCAGAAAACTACTAGAGCTAATCAATGAATTTGGCAAAGTAGCAGGATACAAAATTAATGCACAGAAATCTCTGGCATTCTTATACACTAATGATGAAAAATCTGAGAGTGAAATTAAGAAAACACTCCCATTTACCATTGCAACAAAAAGAATAAAATATCTAGGAATAAACCTACCTAAGGAGACAAAAAACTTGTATGCAGAAAACTATAAGACACTGATGAAAGAAATTAAAGATGATACAAATAGGTGGAGAAATATACCATGTTCTTGGATTGGAAGAATCAACATTGTGAAAATGACTCTACTACCCAAAGCAATCTACAGATTCAATGCAATCCCTATCAAACTACCACTAGCATTTTTTACAGAACTAGAAAAAAAAATTTCACAATTTGTATGGAAACACAAAAGACCCCAAATAGCAAAAGCAATCT
>NC_041214.2:103915362-103943004 GCF_002837175.3 Physeter macrocephalus | reverse complement strand
GATGAATGGATAAAGAAGATGTGGCACATATATACAATGGAATATTACTCAGCCATAAAAAGAAACGAAATTGAGTTATTTGTCGTGAGGTGGATGGACCTGGAGTCTGTCATTCAGAGTGAAGTAAGTCAGAAGGAGAAAAACAAATACCGTATGCTAACACATATATATGGAATCTAAGAAAAAAGATAATGTCATGAAGAGCCTAGGAGTAGGACGGGAATAAAACACAGACCTACTAGAGCATGAACTTGAGGATATGGGGAGGGGGAAGTGTAAGCTGTGACGAAGTGAGAGAGTGGCATGGACATATATACACTACCAAACATAGGGTGGATAGCTGGTGGGAAGCAGCCGCATGGCACAGGGAGATCAGTTGAGTGGTTTGTGACTGCCTAGAGGGGTGGGATGGGGAGCATGGGAGGGAGGGAGACACAAGAGGGAAGAGATATGGGAACATATGTATATGTATAACTGATTCACTTTGCTGTAAAGCAGAAACTAACACACCATTGTAAAGCAATTATACTCCAATAAAGATATTTAAAAAAAAAAAAGAAACTTTTGCAAAGTAACTTGTAATATTTTACCCAACTTATATTTAGCAGTATATACATGCTTTCTTTTTTTGTTTAAACTTTTTTTTTGTTGGAAAGCATCAAAACCATAATTAGTAAGCTTAAATTATAGAAAAATGTTATCAGAGAGGTATTATTGTAAATATTTTACATGCACTTCTTCATATAATCTTCAACACACCTTAGATAGAAGGTACTATTACTATTCTCACTTTACAAATGAAGAAATTGAGGCACGAAGGTTAAATACATTGTTCAAGTTCGCATACGTGGTAAGTGGTAAATCCAGGATTTTGATCTTCATCCTTCTGACGCCAGAGCCTGTAGTGTTTAATAACTGATGAGTGTAGGTGCCGCTGTGATATGAGCCGTCACCACCCAAGAGCATGACAGCAGCTCCAAGGCTTTGTTCTCCTGTTTCTCCAGGGTTGAAGCAGTACCCATCCTTCAGATGCTGCTTGGGGCTGTGATTGAAATTAGGCCAGCCCATTTTCATAGTTTAGTTAATACTGTAGTTATGGTGTAGAGGAAATAAAGTAAAAAACCTCCTCTGGTTTCAAATGAGTAGCAAAAGCTAGCATAAAGAGGAGCCTAGAAGGGGAGGCAGGAAAAAAAAAATGACCACCAACATAATCTCAGATAATCCTCATGGCAACTCTGGGAAATAAATATTACGATCACTGTTTCACACAGGAATAAACTGAAGCTCATTGGCTTTAAATGACTTGCTCAGTTGGGAAGCAACAGAGCCAGGATTTCAATCTGGTTTTGATTCCAAAGTGTTTGCTTTCTTTGTTAGGTTCCACAATTGCTCAGAAATACTCCGATTTGGGTACACTACGGATTAAGTAGGTCACTGTGGTTTAGGCTGAGAACACATGAAGCATTTACAATACTGATTCTGTAGGGAGTATATTCCCACTTCTATATTAGCAGATTTAAACTCTAAATTCTGGGACACAGCCCATATGACACTTGAGAACTGCCTACTTTGACCTTAGTGAAAAAGATACTTGAATTGTGATAATACTTTTGCATATAAATTTTAAGTTTGTGAAATATATTCTATACCACATGCAAAATGTTTACTTATTGAGGAAACAATATTAGCAGCATCAGCAGGTTGGAGAAAGCTGAAATATGAGGTGAATATGCATTCTTGTGATTTGCTTTTTGGTCTATTTTATGCTGATGAATTAATTTTTTTTTAAATGGGTTGTATTTCAAAGAGTGAAAATGAGAAAAGATGTTTGAAATGGGGTAATGGTAAGGACATTTATTTGAAGAACTTGAAGATTAAAGAAATTGAAATTCTTTGCATCTTGCATTGAAGCAAAACAGAAGTTATTTACTATTAGGTGGAATTGAGGGCAACTGTCTTGAGAAATCTGTTTTCATATTATTACCACAATATTCAAGGCCTGGCTACAGACTCCAGGAGCTGACATCTCATGAAGAAACACATCATGTTGACAATTTAAGTTGTATCTCTAGTACAGCATCTTTATTCTTTTGCCATGCATTTTGGTCTCCTGGTTGCTCTGGCTCATAATCTATATGGAACCTCAGTCATTCCATAAGAGAACTTAGTCATCCTCTAGTCCAATCCCCCATATATTACCATAAGGAGAATTAAGAAAAGTGATTTGCCCAAATATAAACCATCTAGAACCTTTTGTACTTTCAAACCCAGAGCTGGCCAAGTTCCTGAAATGTACCTTTTTTTTCCATTCCACACTCTTCAATAACAATCTCATTTACTGAGTCTATTTCAAGAATGAAACTCTACTATACCCAGCACAAAGTATTTATTTTTAATGGTAAAAGTAAATTTTAATTATAAAATTGACATATCATGCCATTCAGAAGAGTATAAAGTAAACATAAAAGTCCCTCCTGCAGTTAAGTTTACCTTCCAGAGTTTCTATGTATATACAAATATATATGGATAAATATAAATAGTATACATATACATATATGTGTATACAAATATGTACATATACATATATACACACACAGACACCTATATTATTTCACAAATGGGATACTATTATAACAATACTTAACAACTTGCTTTTTAAACTTTTAAAACTTGAACATCTACCTTACCAGTAAATAGGGATTTACTCCATTGCTTTTTTCCTTCCAGTTTTATTGAGACATAATTAGCATACAGCACTGTACAAGTTTAAGGTGCACACCATAATGATTTGACCCGTGTACATCATGAGTGATTATCACAGGTCCAGTCACCCTCTCACATAGGAACAAAATTATAGAAATAGAAAAAAAATTTTTTTCTTGTATTGAGAACTTCCAGGGCCCACTCTCCCCAAAACTTTCATGCATAACATACAGCAGTGTTAATTATATTTAACATGTTTTACATTACATCTCTGGTACTCATTTATCTTACAACTGAAAGTTTGTAGCTTTTGACAGCCTTCATCCAATTCTTCCCACTATCCTGCCCCCCACTTCTGATAACCACAAATCTTATCTCTTTCTTAAATGTTTGTTTTTGAAGTATAATTGACATACAATACTATGCTAGTTCCTGTTATACAAGAGTGATTCAGTATTTCTATACATTTCAAACAGATCACCCTGATAAGTCTAGTTATGATCTGTCACCATACAGAAATATTACATAGTTATCACCTATTTCTTTCTCCCCCCTATTCCCATCCCCTTTGGTTGTTGTCCCAAAAGGCAAGATTTCATTCTTCTTTATGGCTGAGTAATATTCCATTATACATACATATATACACACACATATATATGTATACATATATATACAGAACTCCTTTATCCACCCAACTACTGATCTACCGATGGACACTTAGGTTGCTTCTATATCTTGGCTATTGTAAATAATGCTGCATTGAACATAGGGGTACATATATCTTTTCAAATTAGTGTTTTTGTTTTCTTTGGATAAATACCCAGGAATGAAATTGCTGGATCATTGGTTGTTCTACTTTTAATTTTTTGAGGAAACTCCATATTGTTTTCCGTAGTGGGTGTACCAATTTACAGTCCCATCAACAGTGTATGAGGGTTTCCTTTTCTCTACATCCTCACCAATACTTGTTGTTTGACAATAACCATTTTGAGAGGTGTGAGTTGATATCTCACTGTGGTTTTGATTTTCATTTCCCTGATTATTAGTGATGTTAAGCATCTTCTCATGTGCCTGTTGGCCATCTGTATATCTTCTTTGGAAAAATGTCTATTCAGATCTTCTGTCCATTTTTTTAGTTGGATTTATTTTTGGATGTTGAGTTGTATGAGTTCTTTGTATATTTTGGATATTAACTACTTATCAGATATATCATTTGCAAATATCTTCTCTCATTCAGTAAGTGGCCTTTCATTTTGTTGACAGTTTTCTTTTCTGTGCAAAAGCTTTTTAGTGTATGTAATCCATTTTTAAAATTTTTGCTGTTGTTTCCCTTGCCTGAGGAGAGAGATCCCCCCAAAAAACTGCTAAGACTGAAGTCAAAGAGCATATTTCCTACGTTTTCTTCTAGGAGTTTTATAGTTTCAGGCCTTACATTTAAGTCTTTATTCCATTTTGAGTTTATTTTTGTGCATATTTATTTTTCCAGATGAACTTTAGAATTGGTTGGCCATTAGGAAAAAAAGGTGGGACATTCAAAGCACAGGCAACAAAAGAAAAAATAGGTAAGTTGGACTTTATCAAAATTAGAAAATTTGTGTATCAAATAACATAATCAAAATAGTGAAAAGGCAACCATGGAGGGGTAGAAAATATTTGCAAATCATATATCTGATAATAATTGATATCTAGACTACGTAAAGAACTACTGCAACTCAATAACTATGACAAAAACAAGCAACCTGGTTAAACAAAGGACTTGAACAGACATTTCTCCAAAGGAAATATATAAATGGCCAATGAGCCCATGAAAAGATGCTCAACATCATTAATAATTAAGGAAATGCAAATCAAAACCATGGCGAGATACAACTTCACATCCATTCAGGTGGCTATTATAAAAAACAGAAAATGACAGATGTTGGCAAGTTTGTGGAGAAATTGGAACTCTTGTGCATTGCTCTTGGAAACATAAAATGGTACAGGCACTGGAAAATGGTATGATGATTTCTCAAAAGATTGAATTGATTAATCTGAAATTGATTAATCTGAAAGTAAGAGAATTACCACATGATCTAACAATTTCACTTCTGGGTATACACCCCAAGGAATAGTAAGCAGGGCTCAAACAGATGTTTGTGCCCAGATGTTCATAACAGCATTATTCACAATAGCCAAAAGGCAGAAGCAACCCAAGTGTCCATTGATGGATGGATAAACAAGATTTGGTATGTACATACAATGGAATATTATCAGCTTTAAAAAGGAAGAAAATTCTGACACATACTACAACATGGATAAACCTTGAACATATTATACTAAATGAAATAAACTAGTGGCAAAAGGACAAGTATTGTATGATTCCACTTCAATGAGGTACCTAGAGTAGTCAAATTAATAAAGAGAGAAAGCATAATGGGAGTTGCTGAGGGCTGGAGGGTGGGGAGGAATGGAGAATTAATGTTTAATAGTTTTCAGTTTGAGAAAATAAAAAGTTCTGGAGATGGATGGTGGTGATGGTTGCACAGCAATGTAAATGTACCTAATGCCACTGAACTGTACACTTAAAAATGGTTAAATTGGTGATTTTATGTTATATATATATTTAAAATTAATTAATTAATTATTGGCTGCGTTGGGTCTTTGATGCTGCACGTGGGCTTTCTCTAGTTGCGGCAAGCTGGGGCTACTCTTTGTTGCAGTGCGCGGGCTTCTCACTGCAGTGGCTTCTCTTGTTGCGGAGTATGGGCTCTAGGTGCGCAGGCTTCAGTAGTTGTGGCACGCGGGCTTCAGTAGTTGCAGCATGTGGGCTCAGTAGTTGTGGCTCGTGGGCCCTAGAGCGCAGGCTCAGTAGTTGTGGCACATGGGCTTAGACGCTCCACAGCACGTGGAATCTTCCCGGAACAGGGATCGAACCCATGCCCCCCACATTGGCAGGTGGATTCTTAACCACTGCACCACCAGGGAAGTCCCTGTTATATATATTTGACCATAATAAAATGGTTTCTTAGAAAGATAAAAAGGAAGTGGAGACCTATTTGTAGTTTTTATTAGGATTGGTGACATTTACAACTTTTTAATACTATGCCTTACAAGAATAAGATATCCTATTTTTATCATTTATGCTTCTTAGTAGAATTCTGACTTTTTCTTCAAAAGGTTCTGAATGTTTCTTGTCTCTCAGATTTTTTTTTTGGTTTCATTTTCTTGTTATACTTTTGAATGAAATTCTTTCTTTCATTTCTTAACTGGTTCTTTTGAATATAAAATAGTGTTCAATTCTTTTATATTATTTTTTAGCCAGTCATCTTCTTTCCCTCCCATATTTTTCTCTAATATGTTAATTAATACATATTTCTCTGGTACGTTAATATGTTAATTCCTTCAAACAAGTATTTATTGAGCATAATTTTAGTGTAGAGAAACATTAGCATATTCTTGCCCTCAAGAAATTTACAGTCTATCTGGGAAATGAAAAAAACATAGAACTTTAGAAAAAAAAAACCAGAACTCTAGGAGATAGCCTATGTTCCAGACTTACACTTTCGAAAGAAAATAAAACTCATAAAATCAAGTCATGAACTCACCTCACTAATTAATACGACCTCTAAAATGGCATGCTAACCTTTATGAGACACTTCCTATTTCACATTACATTTTACTATAACTGTAGCAGAAAAAAATATAAATGCAGGAAATTACTTATTTAAGTTATGGTCTCACCAGGCTCCCGGGAGGACCTTGATGGTCAGTGATTCCAGTAGTGCCCCACTGCAGAGGCTTCAGATCCCCTTCCGGCTCTGTCCTTGACCAGCTCATGTGGGTCTGTGACCACTGACCCCAGTGTGGTCTTTCTCATCTCAGGTACAGTGTATCTCATTCTTGAGTGTGCACCTCAGTCACACTGTAAACTTATAAAAGCTTTTTTCTATACACAGCAAGGAGTTTCTGACTCATCTACCTGTACTTTAAATATGTGCCCAGGTAATTCTTCTGATGCAGGTGAGCCATGAAACACACCGCTCTTCTGTAGAAACAACTTCCAACTACCAACCTCAAACTACTTTCTACTGAGCTTGGTGGCATCGTAAGATTTTTCTTTTTAAATGTCCAATTTCCTGTTCTAGTCATGACTCCTCGACATACTGGATCTCTCTGATGGCAGTGCACACAGTGCACACAGTGACTCCTGTCCTTTCTCAGTACAGTTTTTTTTTCTGCCTCTACTGTCCTCCTTAGAATTTCTTCACTACCTCAGTACTGTGCCCAGTGCACCCGATTTTCCCTGAATGTAACAGCCTCTCCAGCAATCCTCAGCTGCCCTGGCATGCAGCATCCCGCCTCTGCTATTTCAGCTGGATTAAAGCTGTGGAAATCCTATTAACCATCTGAGTTCTGTCATTTAGCTCTCCAGATACCACCATATTCAATTGCTCTTTACTTCAAACCTACATGTTCTACATCCCAAGGAACCTACTGGGACAACACTCCTCCCCAGCCATAGCTATATTAATTTTTACAAGCACATCACAGCTCATTTTGAATCCTGTCATTTAGTTCTGCACATGCCACCATGTCCAATTATTCTTCACTTTCAAATCTATATAATCCACATTTTAAAGAACCCACTGTTACATTTTTTCCCGGTTCAAACAATGTTAGTTTTTATATACACATTATTGGTTAAATTAAAAAAAATAAAATTCCCAATATATATACTTCTTCTTGTTACTCTAGTGGTTTTGTATGTTGATAAAATTGAGACATAACACGGTAATTTTGGTTGCCTAGTATCCTTATAAAAATGGAGTGTCATCTGTACACCCACTATAAGCATATTCACAACCCATAGTTTCTGAACTCAGTGTAATGAAAAGCTCATATAGGATTGCCTGGTCCTATGAAACATTCCGTGTGGTCATCAATCATTTTCGTGGTGAAGTCTGGACAAGGCATTCTTACAGATGTCTACTCTGTTTCCCTGGGCTTTGAAGTAGTGGTTCCCAATCTGTACCAGCCTGGAGCTTTCTCTGACCACTATCCTCTTGCCGCGTCTTCCTAATTCACCCAGTCCAACTCCTATTCCCACTTTATTCTTACACTGAGTGAATATCTGACATTCCTAAAACAGCCTTAATGTTGGGCTTGGGGTGTGAAAATGGTCCGCATCAGCGTGTTGAATAACAAGGACATTTGGGCAGAAAGCAATTCATTATCATCATCATGTATTATCTCACTTTTAATCTGCAGCTCAGGTCTATATGAACAAGGAGGTTAAGCACATTGTTCACTGTCATACAGTTTCAACTTGTGAGGACTGTCTGCCACTTTTCATGACTGTTTTGGCACCTACTTGGAAACTGTGATTTTTTTTTCTAAAGGAACCCTGGAAAATCTTAGCCTCTTCACTGGTTTATAGCAACCCAACATGTACACATGAAAAGTGGCACACTGACCAATTATAACAAGATAATGGCCTAACTCCTTCCCTGTGACTATGACCACAGCCACTGAACATTTTAGTAATGTGCCTAAATGCCTTCATCTTCTCAAGAGAGCTATCGACCAGTAGTTTCCCTCTTCTTCACTTCTATTTGCAAATCAGCATTAAATCTACTCCAGGTGAAACAGGGTCTAGGACTTAGCACATTATTTTTCAGAGTTTTCCAATCTACGACCTGAATCAGATCAAAGAATATATTAGAAAAAAAGCTCAAATTCTTAACCTAGATAGGGTATTGATATTCGCGCCAGATAATTCTTTGTTGTGGGGGACTGTCCTGTGTGTTGTAGGATGTATAGCAGCATCTCTGGTCTCTATTCACTAGAGGCCAGTGGGGGACCCCCCTCCCTCCATGCAAACAGTGTGACAGCCAAAAATGTCACCAGATAATGCCAGATGCCCCCTGAGGCATAAATTTGCCCCTGGTTGAGACTACTGCTTTAGAGAAAGTAAAATTTAAGCAATACAATTTCCATTATTACTTCATTTCAAAAAGCAGGTATATATTTTATTCTTTGATTTTTTAAAAAATATAATTTACATGACTTTAGAGAATTAGCAAGAGTTCACTCTTGGTCTCAATGTTAACATAACAAAGCAGTTATGGACTTGTCAAAGGAATAGAAATGCTGATACAAAGTAAGGTGCTCCATGCCCGTGAGCTGCCATCTGAGTTTATTACAGCCAAGAGCCCAACCTAGGCTTCAGACATTTAATGGTAAGTGCCCATTCAGCAACACATTAAATCAGGTTGTTTGTACTATGAATTAACCTACGTGGAAAGACAACATAAGGCATTCCTCGAAGCCAAAGCTATTATCTTTTCAGATGTTTAATTTTTAAAGCTAACATTTAGTACTCACCTGATACCATACCTCACACAGTGTGTGTTCAATAAATATCTGATGAAAGAATGCTAGTTTACAGAAAAAAATGGGTGTACGTGTGTGGGTGGGTGTGCAGTATGTTTCAGGCTTTTGTCCACTTCCTGAAGTATGTTCCCTCTCCTATTAGGACTCAAAGTGTGGTCAGCAGATCTGCAAAACAGGCATCACCAAGCCGATTGGTAGAGAAACTCAGAATCTCAGGCCTCACCCTTGACCTTCTAGATCAGATTACCAACTTCAACCTTTTCCCCAGGTGATTCTCTTGCAAATTAAAGCTTGCTAAGCACTGCTCCCAAACACTAGTTTCTCAGATTATTAAAACGTATATTCTTGGAAAGGATTCTGTAAAAAACAAGCGTGGGGAAGAGTCGGCTAAGTATAGTCATACAGGTTCTTATAAAACAGTACTTCTCAAGACATATCCATGTTTAAATTCTGACTTTCTAACTTAGAAGGTGGTGGGAGATGTTAAGCAGTGTTTTCCAAACTTATTTGATAACGGGACCAATTTCTCATAGCACTTTGGAAGATGCTGCTGTGGCACAAACATTCATCTCATAATTAAGTGACAACTAGATCTTAAGTAAATATATTAATCGGGTAATTAATCATGGTTAATGATTACCAAGTGGAAGTACAAAATAGACTTTCCAGAGAAGAAAAAACTAATAAAAATATAACAAAACAAAAATTAATAATAAACATCACTCCTAAAAGTACTACTTAAATTTAAAAACTATTAACAAAATAAAGCAGCATAATAGTTGACTCATAGCATCTAGCACATAAAATTTTTTTTAGAATGAAATATTCTGAAGTCATTTTCAAGACATTTTTGCATAAATGTAGTTCTTACCGTTTATGAAATTTTGAGGATTATAAAGATTTAGACACAATTAGCAATTAAAAATATCTTTTAAAAGAACACTATTGACGAATGTTTGACATGCAAAAAGGTGTACATATCTGATGTATACAATTTGATGAGTTTGGAGATAAGACCTGTGAAACCATCATCACCACTGAGAATTAAAAATGCTGCCTGCCATATCAGTAGACAAAGGATGTTGCAGTCATCAGCCACTACAGCCACCAGACATTAACCCTGAGGGAACTCAGGGTGGAAACATAAGGCCCGCCATCCAATCATCAGCCACCGCAGCCACGCCCCCATCCCCCGTCAGTGCACCATGAGGAAACTCAGGATGAGAAAGCACAGGGTAGGGCCCCAGATAGCTGAGGTGCACATCGAAGGAATGATTTCAGTGAGCCCAAACTCTTGCATCTTTCCATACACAGAAAAGCACTACATTCATTAATTTGAGATATCTGGTTTTCTTTAATTAACAGTAATCTTTTGATGTTCCTACTACCTGGTCCTCGTTGCAAAGAGTCCTATATATCCAGGTTCCCCCCTTGCCTCTTCGGAGCAGTCCCTTAGAGAGAGGCTGCATCCCAGGCTTAAGCCTGCATCCCAGGCTGCATCCCATCTCAGTTTTGTCCACCGAATAAAACATAACTCTCAACTTTTAAGTGTGCATTTTTTTTTCAGTCGACACAACCTATGCCATAAACATATCCATTACCTCCAAAAGTTTCCTCCTGCCTGCCCTCAAAAAATAACTTTATGTTGAAAAAAGTATTAAAAGCTTATCATAGGAAATGTGTACAGTACATAATAGAATGAAAAGGAAATTATATAATCTTACTATTCATAGTGGAGCACAGATGCCATTTTAATTTATTCCCTTCAAGCCCTCTTTTCTGTACATTTATGTGTATGAAATGTTAAATAATGTATATGCTTCTTTTATTTTACTTTTTTGTTTGTTTAACATTATACCCTGAACATTTTCCTAAAGTATCAAAAGTTATTTGAAAACATGTTACTTAAAGGATGAATATCCCATTAGATGTATTTGCCATAATTTACAAATTCATCTTTTAGTGAGAGATATTTAGGATGTTTATACAATTTTGTTCTTATAAATAATGCTCAGAAAAAGTCCTTATTTGAGTAGAATTCTAATTATTTTCTTAGAGTAAGTTCCTAGAAATGGAATAATTGCTTTAAAGGGAATAAATGTTTTAAAGGACAATGTAAAAAATGGGAGATTTTAAAGATTTACCATATTCTTCCTTTTTGTTTATACTTTCTTAGAAATATAGCTTCAATTTTATTATTTAAAGCAAAAGTAATATTTGACTTATAAGTATTCACTTTATGTGCATAGGAAGTAAACGTTCATAGTGAGATGTGTGTGTGTGTGTGTGTGTGTGTGTGTGTGTGTGTGTTGAATTCATATTCTTCACTGTTCTCAAAAAACTTTGACTTTTAGTTTCATGGCAGGAGCACCTGGCCTCCTGGTTGATTCCATCACAATGATTGACTATGATCAAATGACATTCTGTAATTCACTTTCAGTTGATAGATATATAATTATTCAAATAAAAGAGAAAATTAATGGTTCAGAATCCACCAAAAGCTGTTCTTCTTCAGTGAAATCTTGGAAAGTTCCCCAGGAGCCTCCTAATTTCACATTATGCATATGGATCATCTCGTAGTGCCACTGACATGGGTTTTCTTGCCATCACTCAATCACATTAGTCTTTTTTGTTTAACAAGAGATTTTATGTGGAGAGAAAATTCTATGATTAAATATTCTGAATGAATAATGTTAATGGTGTGAGCACATGTGTATATGTGAGAGTAGGTTATATGCATTTTTTATACACAGGAATATCAGATATTAATAGTGAGACCTTTCATAGTCATTCATATTTTGTGAACTTGACTCTCTATAAAAATGTGTCTAAGGAAGTTACAGGCTTGGCTGTAGGGCTTTCGGCAGCAGAGAAGAAATTGAATTTGCCCCTAACAGGCTATTTTCTCGCAATTGCAGGAATGAGAGTAGATGATTAGGGTCATGGAGTTTCAGGCTTACTCTCTTTCCTTGGACATTATTTCTGAGAGCAGCTCGAGTTAGAACAGCAGGTGAAGAATGAGTTTGTCAAAAATCATTTTTGAGGCTATTTTATTATAAGCCTTTAAGGTGAGAAAAGCACATGGAGTATCTCAGATATCTCACACATATCTGTGTGCCAGATGTTGGCACACAGTAGGCACTAGAACGTTTGATTTTGATCTGTTGCCATGGCTTAAGTACACAAACAAATGCCTAGGGAGTGGGTGAATTTCTTATGCATTGGGACAGTAAACAAGTATTAATTTTAAAAGGGTAGCTTGGTGTAAATCTCTGAAGTTCAGAAAGCACGGATTTGCAATTCTTCCCCTTGGCTTTGTTGTAGTTTAATTAAATTCTTAACCTACCTGGTAGGTTGTCTCTTTTTCTGTAGCTACAGTTCTTAAAGGGTGTCAACTGCTCTTTAGAAATGACTCAGAATACACTAATTTTTAATCCCAGTTGAATTCTAATCTGACCAAACTAACAAAGGAAAAAAAAATCTAAGGATGTTATAAATGATCAGTAGTTTAATTTTTAAAACTAATGAAATAATTTTCTTAGAAAATTTGGAATCAATTCTTAATCCATTCTCCTCATTTCTGTTGCCTCTGCACAGAAGTTTGCCTGAGTAATTCGAGGCATTCTAGAAATAAAAGAGATAACTAACCTTAGCAAGGTCAGCCCCATTTATATCTTCTTGACAAGTCCGGACCTATGTTTGTACATGTGTGTGGCATAAACACTCCCTTTGATAAGGGAATAGATTATTTATGACAACCTTCAAAAACCTTCTATCTTCTCAGAAGGTGGTAGATTACTTAGTTAAACCAGAAGTAGAAGAATTTCTAATAAAATTATATGGAATGCCCAAAGTGGTTTGTTTCCCCCATAAAGCTGTGTGATTTTGGTTGTTAATAACAGAAAACTTGGGAATCTATTATTTTAAATGTTCTTATTTGTCTTAACAGTCCTACTAACAGCACATTGAAGACATCAGTCATTCATAGCATATATATACACACATATAAACAGTTGGTGTGATTTGTAATCGGGGTGACTAGTGTTTACATGACACCATTGTAACCAGCTTCACTTCTAATTATTTGTTTCTAATTGGAGGTAACAGTAGTACCTTTTTACTCATCCTACCTTTTCTAAAAGTGTGTGTTTTCTCCTCCTCCTGTACTCATACCTCCTCCCCATTCCTCCCACTGATGACATTTAATACTCTTGTTTGTAATGGTCATGTGTTTCCTTAGAGCTGGCTTAACTTTGCAGATTCCAATTTCTGGTACCCCTTAATGATATTAATTCCATGTATTAACTTTATCAGAGATTTTCTAAGAAAATTTGCCCAACTACCTGGAGTTGATTGGGGTGATGGAGCTTTGTGGTATTTGTTTCTATTATAATCCTTGAGGGATGACATTACACCTCTTGAGGTTTAGGACTTCACTTATATTGATTTCACTTACATTGGGTCTTTGGTTCCTGGCGTAGAGTCAGAGCTAAATAAATTGTGTGCTCAATAAATTTGTCATTCATGATATTAAACATGCAAGCATATTTCCAACCCAGGGCCTTTACTCCTGAAATTCTCTCTGCTCAAAATGTTTCTTCCTTATGTATTCCAGTGGTTCATTTTCTCATTTTATTAAGATTTCTGCTGAAATATCACCTCCAAAGAGGAGCTGTCCTAAACAACCAAATCCTAAATTTTTTTTTTTTTTTTGAAGGTCTAATTTGAACCATTAACTTTAAGACAAAGTTAAGGTCATATTTATTTCTGTTATTGATACATTTGAGACTTTCTTTTTTGTTGTTTTTTTTTTTTTATTTTTTATTTTTATTTTTTATTTTTTTTAACATCTTTATTGGAGTATAACTGTTTTACAATAGTGTGTTAGTTTCTCCTTTACAACAAAGTGAATCAGTTATACATATACATATGTTCCCATATCTAAATTCTAAATTCTTAAATAGCATGCACTCACACATAAATCACACATACTCTCATCACTCCCTTGTTTTTTGTTTTTCTAATAGGATTTGCCAATGCCTTAAATGTTATTTGTTTATTTATTGTTTATCTCATTAGAATGTGAGCCATCCCAAGGAAAGGAGATGTATTCATTGCTAACACGTAAAAGCAGTCTAGCATACTGCAGTCATTTGATAAATATTAGCTCAGTGAGTGAGGAAATTGATTAATCCCTACCTCTCCCCACCAAACACATACACACATATACTGGACTAAACATTTCATGAAAATTAGAAACAGTATCTTTCCTGTTATCATTGTATCCAGTGTTCAAGTATTTATTTGTTGAATGAGGGAATGAATGAGTGTTATACATGTGACTAGTCAGATGCTTTGCAGGCATGTTTTGTGCACTATTTGGGATTACAGCCTACCAGGTAGTTTCTTTTAATCATTACTGTGCTAAAAGGAAATAATTCCCTTTCTTTGCATCTTTTCTTGTTTTTGTATGTTGAGATGAAATTTTACGGAGTGGAAAATTTACAGAATTGTCACACTTGACTCCCTGGGGGAATTTAGTGATTTACTTCACATTTTCTTTGTCCTTTATTACCCTGAAAATGATAATGAGATTTACAGCTTGTGTACAGCCTTCAACCTCAATTCCAAAACCCACCACTGCACCCTTACTTCCTCTCCCAGTCCTGACTCAAACTTGGATTCTTACAAAACCTTATTTGCTAGGGGCAAATGGCCCAGTTCTCTTCCCCTCAGATCCTTCTCCAATGCATCTATTTCCAGGGTCAGCTGCTGGAGGGTGGACATTTCTCTGTCATAATAGAAAGAACAGGAAGGCCTGAAGTACTCCGGGTGGCTACAGGAGACAGTATAACAGAATAAAGAAGAAAAAGGTCCATGAAATTTTTACTTAGTGAGCTTTCTTTCTTATTACCAATTCTCCTACAACTGCATTTAAAATGATTTTAGGATTTTAGGTGATTACAACTGAAATTGGGAACTTTCCCAGACTGGCGCCTTTTTTTGTTTGTTTTTTTGTTACCTTATCCTTGGTTGTTCAAATTTAACAAGTTTAGTTGGATATACCATGTACATTAACATCTTAGGTGCTTATAATTTTAAACGATGGACAAACAGAAATTTGATACTGGCAATTGGGGCTAGCTAGCACAAAAATGTGTGTGTATTTTGAAACGGTAGTGTTATTTTAAATTATAATTCTGCTCCAAGGCGCTCGGAAGGAGGGTGGAACAGGGGAGAGGGAGGACCACCTGCCTGTAAGACTCTGCTCTGAGTACGGAAGCGCTGGACCCGCCGGCTGGGGGGGCGGTACCTGTGCCCATCATTAGGCGGAGGCGCTGGCTGCACGCGCTGATCAGTGCAGGAGCCGGTCATTGACCAGGCGCTGCGCCTGCTCATTGCACTCGTGCGGGTGCAGTGGGCGCAGGCGCAAGCGCAGGCGTACGACGTCTATAGTCCACGTGAAGCCAGGGCTTCCGGCGCTTGAGGCGCTTCCGGCGCTTGAGGCTCTTCCTGAGTTTCTTGCGCGCGTGGAGCGGCTTCTCCAGGTTCTTTCCTAGGGCTAAATGTGGCACTGCAGCTTGTCAGGGCTCTGGCCGGTGCTTGTGGCCTCGGTGAACTGGGAACTGGGTGCCCGCTTGTCTGTGGTACACCCGAACCGGGGGTCTGTCTACCTTCTGTCGTCAAGTCTCCAGGTAACTTTTTTTTTTTAACATCTTTATTAGAGTATAAAAGTGAATCATCCATATGCATACGTATATGCCCATATCCGCTCCCTCTTGCATCGCCTTCCCATGCTCCTTATCCCACCCTCCCTATCCCACCCCTCTGGGTGGTTGCAAAGCAACGAGCTGATCTCCCTGTGCCATGCAGCTGCTGCCCACTACCTATCTATTTTACGTTTGGGAGTGGATATATGTCCATGCCACTCTCTCACTTTGTCCTAGCTTACCCTTCCCCTTCCCCGTATCCTCAAGTCCATTCTCTAGTAGGTCTGCATCTTTATTCCCGTCTTACCTCTAGGTTCTTCTGACCATTTTCTTAAAAAAATTTTTTTTTTAAATGGAACCTCCATACTGTTCTTCATAGTGTCTGTATCAATTTACATTCCCACCAACAGTGCAAGAGGGCTCCCTTTTCTCCACACCCTGTCCAGCATTTATTGTTTGTAGATTTTTTTATGATGGCCATTCTGACTGGTGTGAGATGATACCTCATTGTAGTTTTGATTTGCATTTCTCTAATGATTAATGATGTTGAGCATTTCCAGGTAACTTTTTGATGGAGGACGTTTGATGAGGCCACAGGTGAAATATATCTCTTGATTGAATTTATTTTATATACGTATGAATTCCCCTTAGCATATCTCTTGTAAGTGAGGCTTTGTGGAGACCGTTTATGAGAGGGTAGTGAGAGTATAGCCAGTGCAGCCAATTGTCTTGAAATTGTAGTTTCAGCTAATTGAATGCAATTCTGAAAAAAATGAACTTTATATGCCTTTGATTATCAGCCAAATTAGACACCTTCAGTTAGTGACCTAGCATATTTGCCAATTTAAAATTGATGTTTTAATGTTCTATGAAATTTATGCAAGTTTAAGGGCTAAGAATAATATGAGCCTCATAAAAAGTCACTTAATCCAGAATATAGCTAATATATTTAAAATTAATATCAACGTTCTCATTATGTTTGTAATTAAAAAAACTAGCTCGTTAATGAGAATTTTAAGGCTAGATGTTGTAATGAAGGCCTAGCTTTTATAGTAATAGATGAATACCTAAACACACCTTTTCCCACTTACAGTGTGAAATATACCATCAGACATAGACCCAGAATGTATTAATATTAATATCTCTCCTCATGAAAGAAACTTGTCTGAATTACTGAAAGTTACCTAGAATTCCCTTGAGAATTTTGAGATTTTGTTTCACTAATAAACTCTTTGATTTTTCTTAGGGAAAGCCATTTTTTGAATGCCTACAATGGAATGGCATTCATTCCACCTTCTACACCTCTGATAACCAGATGTAGAAGATATGTTTGCTCTTCAGGGCACAGTTCAGGTATGCAAGATATATTTGTGTGTATGCACATGTATAAATTTTTTGTTGTTTTTCTTTTTAAATTCTTAATTATATCTATAATTCTTTTATAATTCTATTTATAATTCTTATATATTTTATATCTTGATTTGATATCTATTTTTAGTCTGCCAGTCTGGCAGGGTGGAAGAAATTAGAGAAATAGGTGAGGGAGATTAAAAGGTACAGACTTCCAGTTACAAAATAAATGAGTCATGGATATGAGATGTACAGCATACAGTACTGTACAGGGGAATACAGTCAATAATAATGTAATATCTTTATACGATGACAGATGAATTATTGTGGTGATCATTTTGTAATGTATAGAAATATTGAATCACTACGTTGTATACCAGGAATTAACATTGTGTTTGTAGGTCAGGTATACTTCAAAAAAACCTAAACAGAGAAACAAACTCATAGCCCAGAAGAAGGGGGTGGGGGGAGGGGGAATTGGATAAAGGGGATCAAAAGGTACAACCTTCCGGTTATAAGATAAGTAAGTACTAGGGATGTAATGTACAACATGATTGATATAATTAACACTGCTGTATGTTGTACATGAAAGTTAAGAGTAAATCCTAAGGGTTCTCATCACAAGGAAATTTTTTTCCTTTTTTGCTTATTTTTTATCTCATATATAGATACATGAGATAATGGATGTTCTCTAAACTTATTGTGATAATAATTTCATGATGTATGTCAGTCAAATCGTTATGCTGTATACCTTAAACTTACATGGTGCTGTATGTCTATTATATCTCAGTAAAACTGGAAGGATTAAAAAAGAATCCCCTCTACTCTCTCTTAGGAGAGTAGACTCTTCATGTCATTTGTCCTCACAAATATCTGCATCGATGTCCATCTTCCTACCTAGTCCTTAGTCCACACAGGTCATGTCTGACACATCTCTCTTGCCTGTCCGGTTGGCCCCTTCAGTGGTCTGTGTGGGCATATGGGATCCCATGCTGTGTAGAGGCACTGAACTCACCACCATGCTGACACACATCTTCCCAGATTCTCTGTGCATCTTCTTCTCTCTGGGATCTTGGTGACTCTCCAGAGATTTGTCTAGAACAGGACACAGGGCCCAGAAATCGAGGCTCATGTCACTTGTCCTCACCCCTTCCGCTTCTGTGTCTGATCCCTACACTCTAATCACATCCCCTCCAACTCTGTTTTCTTTCTTTAATGGAGGAATGTTTTCTGTCTAGTGACCAGAGGCAGAATTCTTGTCTATTATTGTTTCTCTGAGTTTTGAGATTAGGAATAGTCTTGTTAATTCACCAGCTCCTGTCAGGACCTTAGGCTTTCAGAAAGCAGAGCTGGGGAGAGACTTTGTTTTTCACTTAGTCCTGCCATATCCCTCTACTTAGTCATTGTGGAGGAAGATGGGGCGGGGGACCAAAATGGAAGAAAAACATGACTTAATATTTCAAATATATTAGTCTACTCAAAGGTACTAATAAAATGAAGGTCCTGGATTTGAGACAGACTTGACCCAGTTCGTGTCCCATGGTGTGTAAAGTCTGTAGCAATACAGGAACCAGCTCTACACCGTTAGCAGTTCTATCACAGACAAAGATCAATAAGACCAGTGTAATTAGGGAAGAAACCTGGGATATGACAGCATAAATCAACAAAAATGACAAAAAATAACTACATTCTCTGCCAAATTGCCCTACTAACCTTAGCCCTCATTACTCTGGGCCTCTTGCTTGGCCCTATATTTTTGTAAAAATTATAAAATTAAGTTTTTTTTTTAAACCATCATCATATATCTCATTTTCCTCTCTGACAAGTGACATTAGAGTGGCTGCAGGCATTTCTGGGGTGCAGCTGAGGGGAAGTTGAGTTGGGCATACAATTGACATTCGTGGAATGGAGGAGCAGGGTTAATATGAGTGTGTCTCACAGTGCTTGAAACAGGAATTATGAGGGTAGTCGGGAAGAAACAATGTTTGAAATATAAAGCACCAGAAGCTAATTTATGGAAAAGTATTTTAATCACCAGATTATAGAATTGTAATTGGAGGATGAGGTTCCCATGGATGACTAATTAGAATAGAAATGCTGTCTTATCAGGAATATACTTGATAATACATCATATAGCAATTACATAATGAAAAGTCTGTCTTCTTTTCTGATGGGAGTTATGTAAAATAGACTTACTATATTTTCTGTGTTTCAGCAAGAAACTTAAAATATGCTACAGAAATTTACATGACATTACCAATAATGAGCTGTGAAGTTGAAATAAACATTTCTAGATAACCAATAATAGTGAAAAAAAATCCATAAATTTTGATCAACCATGTCAGAGGAAAACCTGAATTAAAATTTTTTTCATATAGAAAACATGGCCAAATAATACAAAATAATTTTCATAGTTGTTAGAGTATGTAGTCAAAAAATATAGTAAAGAATGAATTGTAGAGGGACTTACCTGGTTGTGCAGTGGTTAAGAATCCGCCTGCCAATGCAGGGGACATGGGTTTGAGCCCTGGTCCGGGAAGATCCCACGTGCCACGGAGCAACTAAGCCCGTGTGCCACAACTACTGAGCTTGCGCTCTAGAGCCTGCGAACCACAACTACTGAGCCTGTGTCCCACAGCTACTGAAGCCCGCGCGCCTAGAGCCTGTGCTCCGCAACAAGAGAAGCCACTGCAAGGAAGAGTAGCCCCTGCTCACCGCAACTAGAGAAAGCCTGTGCACAGCAACGAAGACCCAAGGTAGCCAAAAATAAATTAAAAAAAAAAAATAAAGAAAGAATGAATTGTAGAATGTGTTAGGAAGTTAATTAACAAAAAGATTATGGCATTTTCCTGAATTTTGTGATTTTTTGAGTGTCAGCTTTGTAAGATTTATCATTTATTTTTCCATTCTAAATAAGTATTAATGGGCATCTAATTTTTTAATTTGTTTATAATGGTATTAAGGTTTCCTTTATTCCAAGTAATAAGTATTATTCATTGTACATAAAAGTTCATTCTACTGTTTTAAGGAAAGGTAGTTATTTCTTCTTTTAATAAGCATATTTTTGAAAAGAAAGGAAAAGAATTTATTAGTATTACTCAGCTTGTGTAAACTCATTATAAATAAATTTGAATTTTCATTTTTAGTACAGGGAAGACATATTTCTTCAATGGCATCAGTTTAATCTTCACTCGAATCCAGTGAGATACCAGAATTTCAGTATTTATGGATATTACCATGAAATTTAAAGTACCTCCAATTTTTCTGTGTTACTAATGTGAAATCAGAGAAGATTTGCCTTTTAAAGATAATAGAAATGAGAGTTTTGCATATGTCTCACATTGAAAGGCATAGATTTCTTACTAGATACATGTGCTCTCACCATTACTGGAACTTGGAGAATTATTTTAGGGCAAGTCCATGGAAGCTTTTCTTTGCCCTTATTAAGAAGCACCCTTGGGCTTCCCTGGTGGCGCAGTGGTTGAGAATCTGCCTGCTAATGCAGGGGACATGGGTTTGAGCCCTGGTCTGGGAAGATCCCACATGCCGCGGAGCAACTAGGCCCGTGAGCCACAACTACTGAGCCTGTGCGTCTGGAGCCTGTGCTCTGCAACAAGAGAGGCCGCGATAGTGAGAGGCCTGCACACCGCAATGAAGAGTGGCCCCGGCTTGCCACAACTAGAGAAAGCCCTAGCACAGAAACGAAGACCCAACACAGCCAAAAATAAATAAATAAACAAATGTGGGGTTTAAAAAAAACAAGCACCTTCCATGCTATGCTATGTGAAATGTTCAAAATCTCTAACCCAGGTCATCTTTGGTGGTGTGCACAGGCAATGTGTATCCAATTTCGTATTGATCGGTATTGTGTGTTTTATTTTATTTTTTAAAATGAGGGCCATGAAAAATTTTGGGCCCAGAGTTATTGAATCTGCCCATATTAATTGATATTTTTGTATATTGAACTGTTCACATGTATTAAACTGTTCACGTTTCTTTAGTCACCTCCCACATATGTATCCTCTGTATGTGCAGAAACTTTGTTTTTTCCTCAACTGTATCTCCAGCACGTGGAACCATGATAACACACAGAAGGCACTTGATAAATATTTATTGAATGAATGGATGAATTATACCATTGACTTCAAAGGGGTTATACTATTTTTTCAGTTATTTTGATAATTCTTTTTTTTTTTTTTTTTTTTTTTTTTTGCGGTACGCAGGGCTCTCACTGTTGTGGCCTCTCCCATTGCGGAGCACAGGCTCCAGACGCGCAGGCTTAGCGGCCATGGCTCATGGGCCTAGCCGCTCCGTGGCATGTGGGGTCTTCCCAGACCAGGGCACGAACCTGTGTCCTCTGCATCGGCAGGCAGACTCTCAACCACTGGGCCACCAGGGAAGCCCTGATAATTCTTATTGATGGCTTATACTATGAATTTGAAATAGCCTGCTTCCATTAAACATACTAAATTAAAATAAGAGTATTTTTTGTGCTGCTTTCATAAAGAACCATTTAGTGTGTATTTAATAGAAAAAGCGGCGAGAAAAACAATGTTGCTATTAACTCAATTCTTGCTTCCCATCAGATCATTTTATGCAGACAAAACAATGTACTCATCAAACCTGTTTAGTGCTCAAATCAATATAATCAAATTGAGTAGAAATTAGCCAAGACCATCAATTATTTCTTTAAGTGTTTATTGTGTATCTGTTTATGTATTTAGCACAGAGGCAGGCATTTGGGAAGATAGGAAATTATTATATTTACATAAGCCTTGATTTCTTCTTTAAGAGCAGCAATTGTGTCAATTATGTCCTACATACCACATGTTCAGTGTGATGGCTTTTTGATGTTAATTTGGCTTGACTGAACTACAGTCCCCAGAATTCTCTATCTCGTATGTGTCTGGCTATGGCAGTTTGCAAAAGATACCCTCTCATGAGAATATGAAGACAGTGGTCATTTTGTAGCATATGCATAACTTCTAGTCATTAAAACCCTAATCTGAGTGCTGCTGTGAAGGGATTTTGCAGATGTGGTTAAGGTCCCTAATCATTAGAATTTAAATTAATAAAAAGGAAGAATACCTGGGGTAGGCCTAAATTAATCTGAGTGAAAACCTTTAAAAGAGGACTTAGGATTTCCCTAAAGCCAGGACTCCACATAGCTTCTGGCTCTGTAGTTGCTCCCTTCCTTCTGGATCTTCCTTCCTGACCACCACCTGTGAACAGAGAGCTTCAGTTTGTGCCTGTGGAGTTCCCGCCTGCGTGTCATCTTGCCTTCCTGACTGCCTGTCTCACGCACTTTGGACTTGCTTAGCCAGCCCTCACAATTGTACTAGCCAATCCCTTGTAATAAAATAGAAAAAAAAAAATCTCATGGGAGAACTGGTCCATGAAGATGAAAGCATAGGCAATAATTCAGTGTCATCTTTAGTTATAAGGTAAAATGTGTGATACTGATAGGAAGCACTGTAAGATGGCAGGATCGTGAGATGTCAGTGTGGCCAAAAATTAGTGATAAAATGTAAATGATAAAAAAAAAGAGAGAAAGCATTTTGTCTAGTGTTAGCAGAATTATTGAGATTAAATTAACATGTGAATGCAGAGGATGGTAAACTGATTTCACTTTCAACCAACAGCCCACTTAAACTTTCACCTTAGTTGTCCTTCTACAAGCGGCTAGAAAATCTAATAATGTCTTTAAATTATTCTGAATTATTACCAAGAAAATGTCAAGTATTCAACCTTAACAATCTTTAGTTAAATAGCACTGTTAATTTTTACTGTAATTTTTCAGAGTAAAGTCAAGAATCCTGGGGAAAATGGGGTCTTTTGTAAAAGAAGAAAAGCTCAGGAGCAAAGCAACAAAAACAAAGATTTCCCTCCTTGCCCCTTCAAAATAATCTTTAGCTTGAGGACAGCCCTTCAAAGTCGCTGGGGCATGAGTTTGTTGAAGAATGAGCCAGCACATGTTTATTGAAAGGGTCAGGAGAGGCAAAGATGTCAGGTGTGTGTGTGGCTGTGTGTGTGCATGTGGGAAGGGTCGTGGCAGAGAAGGAGCATCTGTCTACTAATATTTGAGGAAAGGTGTTTCCAGAAGATAAGACTTTATTCTGAGAGAAATCCTGGAGGTGTTAAGGTTGCCGTGCTAGTTCAAGAAAGATTAGCTTTGTTTACTGAGAGTACATTTGAAGAATCACTTGGAGCATATGTTCTTGCTGTAAATATATTTTTTCATTCTTTTTTTTTTCTTTTGCGGTACGCGGGCCTCTCACTGTTGTGACCTCTCCCATTGTGGAGCACAGGCTCCAGACGCGCAGGCTCAGCGGCCATGGCTCACGGGCCCAGCCGCTCCACGGCATGTAGGATCTTCCCGGACCAGGGCACGAACCTGTGTCCCCTTGCATCGGCAGGCGGACTCTCAACCACTGCGCCACCAGGGAAGCCCTATTTTTTCATTCTTGTTTGTGAGCATGAAACAGTTCTTCGGGGTAAAACGGAAAAAAGGGTCTAAAGTTTTCTAGTAATTTCTTAATTTTAGGAAGCAAGCACCATGCTGGCAGTTGTAGGAGAAATAATAACATTTAACATAATAAATAGTATGTGTATAGCATTTTGTAGCTTATAAAGCACTGGCATATTTGCCACATAATTTCCTTTTAGGGTCAGTAGAACCTCTTGGCAGGTCACAGCAACTCTGATACAGACTGAGACTGTATTTTACACATACGGAGTTTAAGACTTTCATCTCTCTGATTAGAATGCCTACTTCTGGAATGGTTTACCAACTGTTAAACCCTTGAAATACTTCTGTGTCAATTCATAAATAGTTTCAACCCCTAACCTACTGAGTATTCCCCAACTCTCATAGCGCCAAATGATATAACTGGGACTTTTGACTCTCCACCATCCATCAGTGAAAGTGTTACTGTCTAGCCCAGTGGAAGGCTACCAAGACCTAGCTCTAAACTTTCCTGGTTTCTTCTCTGATTGGTTATTGCCCAGGTCATGCTAATTGTTAAATATCTTAAATCATATTCCCTAGTTACTGATTTTACATTTATTATCCATCTTTTAAAACTGTTAAAATCTGTCATCTCTGATGTTTTTCTTTCTAATTCCTTTAGTTTTGGGGGCTTATGCTTGAAAAATCCCAATATGGTGATTTCAGTAGAGTGTCAGGAGGGAGAAGAGATAAATGCATTTGTCAGTATGCTTCATTTAACTGTAGTTCGATTAATAATCTTGAAGGATGCTGAAAACATCCGCTGGAATAGGGTTTATATAAAAGCTCACTGTGGAACCTTGTTAAGAAGTGCTACATGAAAAGAAAAAGAACTCTTTGATCCAATAAGTGTGGAAGTGTTGGATTAAATAAAGTCAAACATGTTTTTTCCTCCTCAGCTTTTAAGTGCCTTTTCTATGCTATCGTTCATTGTTAATTTCCGAAGCCAGTGTTAAAATATGCTGTGTTTCTCACACTTTTTTTCTCCTCAGAATCCTCTTCCCTTTTAAATAGAACACAAATGTCCTTTTAAGGCAGTAACACCTTATCATGAGCATTATTTTAGAAAGTGATGCATAATTTGAGGGGGATTTGTGCTGTACCATCTGCAGTCCACTGGGCATCGGACACTCCTGTCTAAAGTCACATCTGAATTTAAGCAAAGAAGCTGGGAACCATATTTCCCAGAATCCTCTTCCTTGTGGAGTCCCAGATTTGAGCTTTCTCATGAAAGGACATATTCTTAAGAGCTCAGCTCTTGAGAACCACCAGCTAAGTGGATTCACTCAAAGTCAGTTCATAGGACCTTCTCGGAGATACTACAGAATTGCAGCAACTTCTAGGCAAAGCCTTTTATCAGTAGCTTTAGTGGTTTGGGCTGAGACAACCTCTCTAATTTTCAGAGGCAGCTCTCAACATTTTTTTTTTTTAAGATTTAATTTTATTTATTTTTGGTTGTGTTAGGTCTTGGTTGCTGTGTGTGGGCTTTCTCTAGTTGTGGCGAGTGGGGGCTACTCTTCATTGCGGTGCGTGGGCTTCTCCTTGTGGTGGCTTCTCTTGTTGTGGAGCACGGGGTCTAGGCATGTGGGCTTCAGTAGTTGTGGTGCATGAGCTCAGTAGTTGTGGCTTGCTGGCTCTAGAGCTCAGGCTCAGTATTTGTGACACACTGGCTTAGTTGCTCCGCAGCATGTGGGATCTTCCTGGACCAGGGATCAAACCAGTGTCCCCTGCATTGGCAGGTGGATTCTTATCCACTGAGCCACCAGGGAAGTCCTTCTCTTAACTTTCGGTGGAAGCTTCCCTGACCTCTGTTCTCCCATTTCTTCTAAGAAAAGTGTAAGCCCCTGATTCTTCATAAAACCCTTCAGATCCATGATTCATAGGGTGGCTTCTGTTTTCCCGATGAACAACAACTGATTCAGTACTAATCAAGTGTCAGTGAGTAAATCAAAAATGTCTATGTAGCTACCTATTTAGATATTAGAATAACCACTTAGGATTTCATGAAATTTACTCAATTTCAGGAAGCCAGTGTTGGGAGGATTTCTCTATAGCCTTTTCCAATTTGGCGCTGAGCAGTGTGACCAAAAATAAAGCTGTTATTCATGTAGGCAAGTCTTTTTCCAAAGGGTATCAGTATAACTTAAATCACCAAGATCTTGGCCAGTCTATGTAAATTGGACATTAAAAAGGAAAATTATCTAATGTAATATCCTGCTGATGCTATATCAAGTTCAGATAATTATATTGAATTGGTGAGCTTTCTTGTTGGAAGAAGATCCCTTTTTGAATACTGGTAGAGTATGAGGACTAAACTGAGATTAAAGGGCAAAAACAAAATAAGCAAAGCCAAAACAAACAAAACAACATTTAGAAAAACCCAACAACTTCTTCTTCCCTACATCAGGGTACATAAACAAGTTCCCTGACCTCTCTCTCCCTATCCACTTTAATCATGCATCCATTCAGCTTCAACCCAAAGCACATTCGCCTTTGAACATTGTATATTACTATCACCTTATTCTTTAATAGTTTTGATTCCAGAGACCAGAATTCAGTGTATTGTAATCTCCTATAGGACCAGGCCCAGGCCCCCTTTTTTTCCTTTGTATAGAAACTTGAACAACATAACAGTTTAGTGCTAAAAATGTTTCTTTGTGTAGATTTTGGGGGTTAGATGTTGACTTGTCATTTCTGTTGTGTTCATATCTTCTGCTTCATTTGTATTATGGAAGGTCAAGTGTACAGAACTGCTGATTAGTTAAATCTAAGTTACATAGCCTGTCTCTCAAGCCAAAGAAGGATGGACAGAACAATCAAGCTGGACATTTAGGCACTAATCTTTTAGTTCTTTGTCGAATGAATATTGTGTTTCCTGAACTATCCAATCTGTAAAATACAAAGAATCACACAGTTCATTTACATGTCGGTCAATCAATGAGAATGTATTGGACACTTCTGATGTATCTAGCGTTGTAATAATTACATATTATTTTCATTGTCAATAAGTAATAATATTTTTTTGGCCCTCACATAGAATAAAGTATATGAAAGATTCAATTCTTTCCCTAACAGAGTCAAAATTATATTGCTCTGAGTGAAGTTTTAATGCATATCAGGTCATCATAAATTTTTGAATAGTTTTTTTAATTGAAGTATAGTTAATTTACAGTGTTGTGTTAGTTTCAAGTGTGCAGCAAAGTGATTCAGTTATACGTACATATATATATGTTCTTTTTCAGGTTCTTTTCTATTATAGGTTATTACAAGATACTGAGTATAGTTCCCTGTGCTATACAGTAGGTCCTTGTTGTTACCCATTTTATATTTAGTAGTGTGTTTATGTTAATCCCAAACTCCTAATTTATCTCTCCCCCACCTTTATGTCCTGGTAACCACAAGTTTGTTTTCTGTGTCTGTGACTCTATTTTTGCTTTGGAAATAAGTTCATTCGTATCATTTTTTTTTAGATTCCACATATAAGTTATATCATGTGATATTTGTCTTTGTCTGACTGACTTCACTTAATATGATGATCTTTAGATCCATCCATGTTGTTGCAAATGGCATTATTTCATTCCTTTTTATGGCTGAGTAATAGTCCATTGTATGTATATATATACCACATCTTCTTTATCCATTCATCTGTTGAGGGACATTTAGGTTGCTTCCATGTCTTTGGCTATTGTAGATAGTGCTCTGTGAACATTGGGGTGTATGTATCTTTTGAATTAGAGGTTTCTCCAGATATATGCCCAGGAGTGGGATTGTAGGATCATATGGTAGTTCTATTTTTAGTTTTTTAAGGAACCTTCATACTGTTCTCCATAGTGTCTGTACCAATTTACATTCCTACCAACAGTGTAGGAGGGTTCCTTTTTCTTCACACTCTCTCCAGCAATTATTATTTGAAGACTTTTTAATAATAGTTATTCTGACTGGTGTGAGGTGATACCTCATTGTATCAATAGTTTTGATTTGCATTTCTCTAATAATTAG
>NC_041214.2:103910117-103914704 GCF_002837175.3 Physeter macrocephalus | reverse complement strand
TGTGTTTCCTGAACTATCCAATCTGTAAAATACAAAGAATCACACAGTTCATTTACATGTCGGTCAATCAATGAGAATGTATTGGACACTTCTGATGTATCTAGCGTTGTAATAATTACATATTATTTTCATTGTCAATAAGTAATAATATTTTTTTGGCCCTCACATAGAATAAAGTATATGAAAGATTCAATTCTTTCCCTAACAGAGTCAAAATTATATTGCTCTGAGTGAAGTTTTAATGCATATCAGGTCATCATAAATTTTTGAATAGTTTTTTTAATTGAAGTATAGTTAATTTACAGTGTTGTGTTAGTTTCAAGTGTGCAGCAAAGTGATTCAGTTATACGTACATATATATATGTTCTTTTTCAGGTTCTTTTCTATTATAGGTTATTACAAGATACTGAGTATAGTTCCCTGTGCTATACAGTAGGTCCTTGTTGTTACCCATTTTATATTTAGTAGTGTGTTTATGTTAATCCCAAACTCCTAATTTATCTCTCCCCCACCTTTATGTCCTGGTAACCACAAGTTTGTTTTCTGTGTCTGTGACTCTATTTTTGCTTTGGAAATAAGTTCATTCGTATCATTTTTTTTTAGATTCCACATATAAGTTATATCATGTGATATTTGTCTTTGTCTGACTGACTTCACTTAATATGATGATCTTTAGATCCATCCATGTTGTTGCAAATGGCATTATTTCATTCCTTTTTATGGCTGAGTAATAGTCCATTGTATGTATATATATACCACATCTTCTTTATCCATTCATCTATCGATGGACATTTAGGTTGCTTCCATGTCTTTGGCTATTGTAGATAGTGCTCTGTGAACATTGGGGTGTATGTATCTTTTGAATTAGAGGTTTCTCCAGATATATGCCCAGGAGTGGGATTGTAGGATCATATGGTAGTTCTATTTTTAGTTTTTTAAGGAACCTTCATACTGTTCTCCATAGTGTCTGTACCAATTTACATTCCTACCAACAGTGTAGGAGGGTTCCTTTTTCTTCACACTCTCTCCAGCAATTATTATTTGAAGACTTTTTAATAATAGTTATTCTGACTGGTGTGAGGTGATACCTCATTGTATCAATAGTTTTGATTTGCATTTCTCTAATAATTAGCAATATTGGGCATTTTTTCAGGTGCCTGTTGGCCATTGAACAGATTTGTTTTAATCTAGCATGGGGCATAGCAGGCTCAATATAACACATCATTTCTCATCACAAAAATATGTCTGGTCCTGTTTTCAAGGATGGCCTGGGAAATTCTACAGTCTCAAAACGTGGATGACATATGGTAGCTGAAATGCCACCAACCACCCGAACAAAGAAGAGACCTTTGCAAGGCCAGAAATCAGTTGTTTGTTCAGTTTTCCAAGCGCAGAAACGATTTACCGCTGAAAAGCAGTCAGGGAGAAGTTTGTTTAAAATGCAGCCTAGAAAGAGATTGCAATTTTCCCAAGTTCTCAGTCAGCTTAGGAAGGTTGTTAACAAGACTTTCAGACTCCTAAACCTCTTATAATCAACATTTTCTAGTAAAGCCTGGGATTAACAAGCCTCATAAATGGTGTCTGGCTCAGAGTTGGGGGCCTGGCTCTGAATGATTTCTATTTGGTCTTTTTGTTCTTCTGGTCACTCACTACCAAACACCCTAATGAGAAAAACAAAACAGAAGAAAGCAAACTGTCTTTGTTACTCAGTGGAATAGTTTTGAGTAGATTGAAAAAAGGGAGAAACTCAAAACAGACAGTAAGTTTTATTAAAGGAATATAGAAGCATAATATTTAAGCAGTTTCAGAGAATTCATTGATTCAGTTTGGGGGTTGAGTTGGATGGAGAAATGAGCAAAGATAAATTTTGAAAGTGGAGTTCAAATTGACTTCCATTTATAAAAAGATTGAATTTTTACCTCACTGTAAAATAATCCATTTGTTGTTTAAAGTGATATGAACCTATGTGGGGTTACTAGCTGATATGATTACTAATGAGTATATATTATATATTATTTCTGGTTTGTTTATAAATACATGTGTCTGATTACACAGCTGAAGAATCTCAGAACACAGACAAGTCTGAAAGTCTGTTACTGAAACTGAATCAACAATTCAAAATTCATGTTCTGTTAAGAACGTGTCATCTCAAAGATACGAAAGTCAGTGCATATTCAGGATGAATGAGTTTAAGTAGAGTGTTTATATATTTACATATATGGTCCCGGAGGTTCTCTGTGCTACTCTGGCATGTCACATCAGTCAGTGTGTTCTTGGTCAAATGATTCAGAGCAAATTTAAAACCAAACTTTGTTACTGATTTTTACCATACTTAAAGTGAATAAAGTACCATAATCTTGAGTGTCAGCTCAAGGAAAATTTTACACACATATCCAAGTGATTACCACTTAGATCAAGATATAACATATGGCCATCATCCAAAGCTTCCCTTATACCCTCCTCAATCAAATCTCAGCCTTCTCAAGTTACCACTATTATGATTTCTGTTATCAGTTTTGCCTGTTCATTCATTTCTTTCTTTCTTTCTTTTTTTTTTTTTTACTGCTATGTAGTGCTCCACTTTCACAGCTTATATATCCATTCCCCTATTGATGGATATTTCAGTTGTTTCTAGTTGGAGGATATTATGAAAAAAGCTTCTTGTGGACATTCTTGTACACATCATTTGGTGTAATCAGACTTACTCTCTCATTAATGCTTACTTAGGCAAGATATTTATTATTATTCCTCTTTTATAAACAAACCCAGGGTACCTAGTCAGTTGTGAACCATGCAGCTTCCTTCAGACCAGGGTGCTTCTAGCCCTATAGTTGAGCTTAGCAAGGATGTCATTTGTACTACCCCAGAGAGAACAAGTCACATATCCTGGGCTCCAGGGGCCACATAGAATAGTGCAGTGAGACCAGCCTGATACCATTACTCTTGGCCCCATTGATAGAGAGACTGACAACAATTTTCAGGTCCATAATTTATTCATTGTTAATTTGAGCAATTTGCTTCACCTGTACTATGTACAATTGTTACTTATAAATATAGGATAATAATAATTACTAGGATTTAAAATGTGCTTTGTCTGTTGTGCTTTGTGGTTGTTAAATTTTAGTATTATACTTTATTTTCCATCCTTCCATTTTTGAAAATTGGCATTTCAAATAGAAACTCTAAGTGACATTTATGACTGTTTTCAAGATTCCTCCCACCGGGTGTTTTCTTTATTCATATCGTTGCTGTATGTATTTAGATAATCAAGTGTCAAAAAACCATCCCTCAAGACTGCTTATAAACTATACAGTATGTTGGAAATAGACTCATCTGCCTGTCAGTTGTGAAGGCATGTTAAGCCTTCTGTATAATTTATTGCTTTTACTACTCTTGCTTATCTACTGGGCTTTACAGCCAGATAAGAGGCCATCTATTCGTTATGCCCATGTTTTTTTAAACAGTATTTTAAGAGCTGGGCAGATGTTCCCTGGGAAATGGTTAAAAACCAAGTACTTTGTAGAGGTAAATGGTGATAATGATTAATGTTTTCTCATAATTAAATCAGGAATAGAAGAGACTAAGCCCAACATCAGCTTTTTGGGACAGACCATGGTGGAATGAAATTCTGTTTCTTTCATAGATATTCATAGTTGATCTTCATTTTTTAATAAATTCAGTAGTCTTTGTATTTTGTCAATCAAGACTATCTAGTTGTAAGTGATAGAAATATATTTAAAATCGCCTATGCACAATACAGGTAGGATCAATAATAATAATTTAAGTTTGCTGACTTCCAAAACCACAAAGTCCAGGAGTCTATTTGGCTCTAGGCATGGATTCAGGCATAATGTGGAGCTCAAATGATGTCATCAGTATCAGTTTCACTCTATCACTTGGAAGTGCTGGACAGATGATGGCCAGGGGTCCAACAATCTCACCCATTTACTTAGCAGCAGTCACGGGTTGCATTCTGCATAAGGAGATACAAAGATGGAGTTTGTGGCACATGCTGTTTATTAGGAATCAACACCTGTTGATAAAGCCCACCTGTTGAGAGGAAGAGGAGGAAACAGGATTGGGCAGAGGGGCTGTCAAGCTGAAATTCAGTTCTGGCAAAGCCTCAGCCAGTCTGGTGAGGACATTTGGAGTGAGTATTGTCTTCCAGAGTTGTCTCACATCAGGCCCCAATAGCCGGGCCTTTATACCTCCACCTCACTCCGTTACTGGAAGCATGCTGCCCTGGAAACTGTGTGACCTCCGGCAAGGTGGATCTCTGTGGCTAGAGAGCTGCATCAGACCGTGAAGGGGCTGACGGCTGGAAGATGTCTACTGACTGTACTTTATCCAATCGGGCAGAATTTTTGCCCTCAGGGGATCTTCATGTCTGCTACACTTTGCCTGTTGTCCGGCTCAGCTCTCCTTTTTTTTTTTTTTTTTTTTTTTGTGGTACGCAGGCCTCTCACTGTTGTGGCCTCTCCCATTGCAGAGCACAAGCTCCGGACTCGCAGGCTCAGCGGCCATGGCTCACGGGCCTAGCCGCTCCGCAGCATGTGGGATCTTCCCGGACCGGGGCACAAACCCGTG
>NC_041214.2:103898781-103908453 GCF_002837175.3 Physeter macrocephalus | reverse complement strand
TTTTTTTTTTTTTTTTTTTTGTGGTACGCAGGCCTCTCACTGTTGTGGCCTCTCCCATTGCAGAGCACAAGCTCCGGACTCGCAGGCTCAGCGGCCATGGCTCACGGGCCTAGCCGCTCCGCAGCATGTGGGATCTTCCCGGACCGGGGCACAAACCCGTGTCCCCTGCATCAGCAGGCGGACTCTCAACCACTGCGCCACCAGGGAAGCCCTCAGCTCTACTTCTTAAACCTACATTTGGGAGAGCGTTTAGTGGGAAGAACCACAGCCCCTGCCACTGACATTGGTCTTGGGGGGGTCATAATTGGTCCTTATTTCTCCCTCCTCTAGTATCCAACCTAAATTCTTCTTAATCTTAGATACCATCTGTGCTCACCTTAATGGCCTGCCTGTAGTCGTGAGCTAGACCTTCGATCTGAGGGATCTGGGTCGTGGGTTGCCATGTTGTTCTTAGTCAAACTAGGATTCATGCCTGATAAAGCCCCAAGCCTACTGAGAACTAAGAAACATAGTTCGTCAGTTTCCCACTTTCAGTCAAAATGAATGAGCCGTTATACCCCCCACCTTGCTCAGTCACTGGATGTAGGCTGCCTGGGAAGTGCATAACCTCAGGTGGAGGTGAGTTTAAAAACTTAGGTAAGATCCTGAAAGGACTGATAACTCAAGGCTGTTTGCTGACCACACTCAGACCTTGTGCAAATGTTTTCCTCATAGTAGGATCTGAGCAGTGCATCTTCAGGTCTGCCATAGCAGATCCATTGGAAGAGGCAGTCTTTTCCAATAGCTATGGCAGTCATAATAGTCCAGCATGGGGATAGGAGTATGGGCTCTGACTGGCCTGCTTGTTAAATTTGCCAGTCTCTTACCCAATCACTGTGGTCAGAGTATGGGCTTTTCCCATTGGCCCGGTTCACGTAATATGACCACCATTGTGGTCAGGAGAGGAGGAGTGGTACTTCCGTTCAGCATATGGAATCAGTTCACTATAGAAAACCTATCTTTAGTTACCAGACTAAAGGGGAAAGAATTTTGGTCAGCCAAACACAACTGAAGTCCACTGTTTGTAGGAATCAGTAAGAATTGTAGAAGCAGCTGTAAAACATCTACAAAAGTAAGCTAGTATTAAAGTCAAAGGCGCTAGGAGATCCTGGGATCAACATTTTTAGGTCTCTCAGTTCAAACCTGCAGGTGAGAACAAAAATAAGAGAAGCACGGTTTCCTTTTAGCAAGTGCAGAGTCCACAGCAGCGGAAGTGAAAACTACGAACAAACCCCACAAACATCATCTAAAGGGAGTACTCTCACTATGTGCTGATGAAAAATAAGCCTTTTGCTTAGCAGGAAACTCCCGGAGTTTCATTTTAATGTGTATTTTTCTTATGTAGAATGATTGTCAGAGTCCATCTAGGAAAATGGAAACCTGTCCAAGTGTTTAAATTAGAAGTAATATATGCAGGGCATCCATTAAACATGGGATAGAAGGCAGATGGGATGGTGAGTCAACTTAGGTGCGTAGCAGGAGGAAGCCACAACCACCAGTATTAGGGTAGAGCAGTAAGGGGAGGCAGCAGGATTAAAGGGGTCAGAGAGTTGGAGTCACCCAGTTAAACCCCTGCAGACCTGTTTGATGAGAGCTGAAGCCACATAGGAGATGCAGTTAATGCCAGAGACATTACCCAAGTTTGAGTGGGAAGGGGATGGAGAAATATCCTGGCTTTTCCTTCTACTACCTTTCCAGTTTCCCTGGTGCCTCTGAATAGCATAGCTGAGCCACACCAGCTGATTTTAATCAATAAATGGATGCAGTGCATCCTGTTCTAATCGGTCCTGCCTCCATGTATTGCAGAGGCTGGAAAGGATGAAGAATGCCCTGGAGGGCAAGGCCCAGGAGTGACATTTATAGCCAGGATGAAAACACTATCAGTCTTAGACTAAATGCCTTAAATTTGAGGTGAAGCAAAGAAAAGGTGGTTCAGAGACTGAAATAGATATTCTCTCCTTTCTTGAGTAATTCTTATCCTTCAGAGTCCCCAAGACCAGTAAACTGGTCCTGATAGTTATTTCTCCAGGTCTCTTATTTGTGACGAAATAAGGCTCTTTTCACTTTCCACAAGATTTATAACCTGGGAAACCAGCTATGTATTAGTGTTCTTGACTTCTTTATCTCATAGGGGTTGGGGAATGCAAGCACTGGAACAGTTTAGAAGTATAGTATACTAAAAGCAAAATTTACAACTGAGGAGGTTTATTGGAAGAGCAACTGCTGGTTTATCTGGAAATGAATCCTACAGCTTAACCTCAGTCGTTCCTTAGAAATCACATGTATTTTAATGTATGAAATTGTAACACATAAAAGACCTGATAGAGATAAAGCTCATTAAGGCTGAATTCTGTAAAGGGAGCATTTGACCATTCTTTGCCCATCTAAACGCTAGACACTATTGGCTACTAAGGGTCTACTGGATCTCAGTGTAGCAATATCCAGAGAGTGCTTCAGATGAAGAAGGAATTTGCTGAGATGGCTTAAAATCATGCTTTATAATGAAAATTATATATTGTTTTCTATGTATATTTACACAGAATTGGTCTTGAACCTAGTTTCCAGTTTTTATTCTCTAAGTAACTATTATTCCCTGCAAATCATGTGAGCTAGTTCTGTTTGGACTTTCTTTAGAGTATTCATCATTGTTCTGCTTGATGATGGAATGTCCCTTTCTTACAACAAGGTCTTATTACTCAGATAGTTTTAATAACTGTGGTTTCATTGGATATTCTTTAAGTGTAGTAGATTACATTGATTTTTAAATTTGAGCCAACCTTGCATTCCTGGGAGAAAGCCCATTTGTCATAAAATATCATTCTTTTAATATATTTCTGGGTTTGGTTTGCTAATATTTTGTTGAGGATTTTTGTATTTATATTAATGAAATATATTTGTATATGATTGTTTTGTCCTGTAAAATCTTTATCTACTTTCTATAAAAGGACTGCCACACTCTGCTTGGGTTGCTCCTTTTTATACCATTGTCAGAAAGTTGTTCCTGGGCAGAGAGCTGGGACATAAGTGGGATTTTACGTTCTTTCAGAGATTGTGACATGTCACTATCTTTTGTACAATGTCTGAAAACATTTACCTTATTTATTTGTTCTACTTTCATAGTTGTTTATGGTGGGAGTACTAGTCTGGTATATGTTACTCAGTTATGGTAGGTAGTGGATAACCTCATGGAATATTCTGATATATGATAGGATGTTATTCATTTTCAGAAGTACGTAGGCTCTTGTTACATACTTACTACAGATTACAGATAATTACTTGGATTGTATTCATTTATTTATTCAGTCAATTTATAGTTATCAGTCAAGGGCTAATTATGTGCTACCATCAATACCAAGTACTAAATATAGGGTGAAGATACTTGATACTTGATTTCATATGGTCTACATACACTTTAGAACTGACTTGTAACATTAAAAATAAACTTTATATTTTAATGGATTTACTTCTGTTTATAGATTAATTGGGGGAAGATATCTTTGCAATATTTCTTCTACTTTCCACAGAGATAATTTCAAATCACCTTTCTGTCCTTGAAAAAGTTTTATAAATTTTGTCTGTCTTTTTTCTTAGATATAGGACTTGCATATTTCTTGTTTAGTTAACCCTAGCTATTTTATGGGATGGGTATTGTTGCTATTGTCAGTGTGCTATTTTCCCCCCCCCCATTACACTCTGGTGGTTATTGCTCGTATAAAGGCAAGCTGTTGCTTTTTTTTTTTTTTTTTGTGGTATGCGGGCCTCCCTCTGTTGTGGCCTCTCCCGTTGCGGAGCACAGGCTCCGGACGCGCAGGCTCAGTGGCCATGGCTCAGGGGCCCAGCCGCTCCGCGGCATGTGGGATCCTTCCAGACCAGGGCGCGAACCCAGTTCCCCTGCATCGGCAGGCGGACGCGCAACCACTGCGCCACCAGGGAAGCCCCCAAGCTGTTGCTTTTTGTATGAATCATTTACTGATCTCTCTATGAAATCCTAATAGTTGTTTCCTTGGGATTTGCCAGTAGAGCTTACTGGATCTTTATTTCCGTGAAATATGCTCTGCAAAGTACTGGTTATTGCTGTGAGTTAGTATAGTGTTTGTGTTTATCTAATGTGAGCAGGCTGTATACGCATTTTCTGTGCAGAGATTGGTGTTCAGTGTAGTGTGGCCATAGGAGATTTAAACTTCTCTTGGAAAGATCAGCCATTTCCTGCTTAGAGTCAGTGTAGAAAAATAGAATTCCCATCCATGCAGCATCATGGCCTACCCTGTGAAATACCAGTAAACATCCTCCTGGCCATAGTCCCTTAGGACAGGCCTGCTTAACCATGTAAAGCTACATGGTGGTCAGGCTAGATAATTTTCACCTGGCTGTGAGACTATGGGAAAAAGCCACATTTCACCATAAAATATGTATATTTTTTATGTCCATCTGCAAACTCATGCTAGCCTTTAATAACATATATTTTAAATTCTGAAATGTTGACATAAATACCATGTCCAACCATCATATTTTTCCAAACATTAATAATAGTATAGTTGAAGTCATCAATAATTGGATGAAACATCATTATTGTATATAGTATTCCATCACCTCAAGACACTGTATTTCTTTTTATTTTTAAAATATATTTTCATGTATTACATTCTTTATTTAAGGCTGTTAATGGCACTCTTAACATCACCCAGATTTTATTTATTTAAATATAGTTTCTAATAGATTTTGTTGTTGATACTTATTGAATTTCCCTACCTGATAGCATTAAAATAATTTAAAATCAAAGGAAAATACACACACATCATAGGGAATTTTCATTCTCGAAATATATGAACTCGTTTTGAAGCTGAATTGGATAAAATGACTTTTCTTATTGTCTGGGTTGTTTTAGAAGATAAGAGAAAAGAGAATGTTGATTGGCTAGTCTAAGTAGTACACCGGCTATGGTTTAAAAAATACTGTGAAAAACTGAAAAAGGATGACTCTTCTTCCTAAGAAAAACGCACATACACAGAGAATTTTATTTTATTTTTATATTTTTTTAAAGTCTTTATTGAATTTGTTACAATGTTGCTGTTTTTTTTAAAAAATTAATTAATTAATTTTTGGCTGCGTTTGGTCTTCGTTGTGGTGTGTGGGCTTCTCATTGTGGTGGCTTCTTGTGTTGCGGAACACCGGTGCTAGATGTGCGGGCTTCAGTAGTTGTGGCACGTGGGCTCAGTAGTTGTGGCTCATGGGCTCTAGAGTGCAGGCTCAGTAGCTGTGGCACATGGGCTTAGTTGCTCCGCGGCATGTGGGATCTTCCCAGGCCAGGGCTCGAACCCCTGTCCCCTGCATTGGCAGGCAGATTCTTAACCCTTGTGCCACCAGGGAAGTCCCACACACAATTTAACATTCAACTTTGATTTGGTCCAGCCTCCTCATTTTGCAGGTAGTAAACAGATACAGGGAGGAAATAAGCCACACGATTACGTGGTAATCGTAAATTCTGGCTTAGAATGTCTTCTGATCTAGTCTAATGCTTTCATGATGCTATAGAATAGCTAAACAAGAAAGGGGCAAAGGGGGAATAAGTAGAAGTGAAGTGGACAGACATGAAAGGGATACAAACAGAAGCAAAGAAATACTTAACAAAGGTATTTGACTGCCTAAGTGAATGACAAAAAAGGAAGTAATATACAAGTGACAGTATGACAAATAAAATAATTTTTTTCCTACTTGAGTATAAGACCTCTTTAGTGCTAATGTTAAAAACAAACAAGAGGCAAGTTCAATCACTAATATAGTTAAAACAAGTAGACTATTAATATATTTACATAGATAATTGTTAGAGATTAAATGTGCAAGGGGAAAGTTGTCTGTGGCTCTAGAACTTGAAGGTTAATGTATGCGGGTTGGACCATGCCCTGAGTGTTTGTACATATATATTATATACATATAATAAATAAGTGTTTACTTAGTAAGCTAAGTGTTTACTTATTTATTATGTGTATATAATATATATATACACACACTCAGGGCCTGACTTTCATTATTAAATTTGTTAATAGCAGTAGCAACCAGAAAGGTTGTCCAGTATGGACTGTATTCTGTTTTGCAACCAATTGGAGGACAGACAGATTCTCTTTGAAAGATAAGAGTAAAACATCTAAAAGACAAATTTATATGGCAGCAGCTTAATGAAGACAAGATCTGATAAGGCAGATTTACCATGCATAGACACAAAGGAAGGCAAATCTGTTTTCAACATATCACCCAGCACCCAGCAATATTTGATGTTTGCATGCCAAGGTTAGTACAGAAATCTGATTTCAGCCTAGGATCAAGTTCATGGACAACAGTTGCTCTTTTTCTTTTTTCTTTAATGGTTTTACTCTCACATTACCAGTTACACGTTCAACTTCTAGAAACACATCAGTTGGTCTTAAGGAAGCCTCATGACTAATGTCTTTAACAAGAACAGGGTTTAAAAAAAATGTGGTACCTAATTCCAGTGTTGTTTACAAGAACACTTCAGCTCTGGGAACAGTTCTAGCTATTCCAGGCTGGTTATCTGCCCCCAGCGTAATCCTCATCATTTCTGCTGGGAGCAAATTCATGGCCTGGAACTTGGGGAGGTCACGTACTGCCAAGTTCAGGTCAGGGCACAATGGGAGTGGGGTGGTTGGGGATGAGGAGTGAGAGCAGCACTCCAGCACACCATACTACTCCCCATGAGGGCTTCCTCCGTGTATCTAATTAATGCAGCCTAATTAATAAGAGCTCTTTCCTGGAGTTGCCAGCTATCTGTTGGTCAGAGGAATGCAATAGATTTTAGTTTCTCTTGTTTAATTTTACCTTTTTCATTTGCTGTTCTGAGGGACAAAATGGTGTGTCACTGGCTTCTCAGATGGAGTTGAAGTATGTTTGCAAAGATCTTCAATTGACTATACGGTGACTCAATAGGATTTTATAAATCATAAAACCTTTTAGAAAATAATACAACCAATAAATTTTTATTCAAACCTGCACTGTTTTCAAAACTGTGGCTAATAAATGAAAGATAAGGAAGTATGTTTGCTAAGTTATAAAGAAATATAAGGAAAGGTTAATATCTGGAAACTAACATCAGAGAGCTTGTTGACTAGTTAGGGAGAAAAAATTGATTCTCACTCATTCATTCATTTATTTCATCCATTTTCTCACTTATTCAAGTAACAAAGCTCTTTCAAATACTTCCGATGAATTAGGAATCATAATATGTGTTGAAGACACAATTGTAAATAATGAACAAATAAGTGGCACAAATTGTAAGAGCTTTTGGAGTTCAAGTTGCGCCTGTGAAAGGGTACATAGAGAATGGGAGAATGAATTTATGAAAGGGAGCATCATTATAGTGAATAGCCATAGTGGATTATATTTTTGTTTGATTTTTTTTTTCTCCTTCCTTGCTCTAGATGAGCCTAGGTAAAGGAGCAGCATAGAGAACTAAGTTAAAAAATGAGTAAGAAGCTTTAAGTCAATCTGCGTCTGCAATGGAAGAGATGTATCATCTATAATGGATTTGTTGTACAGAATCTGGTTGACTTTGTGAGAGGATGGAAATAGCAATTGTCACATCTCCACTCCCCTCTCGACTCTTTTTATTTCTTGAATAAAGGGAGCTATTTGTTTATGCTCACCTGCTAGAATTTAACAGCTAAGAATATGCTGGAACATCAGCAGTTTTGCCCTGTCAAAGAGCATTCTGTGAGTGACCCTGCTGACACACTTGTGCTGTGCTGACAAATGCACAGCTTGCATTTGTCACAGGTGAATGGGCTCAATTAGCAAGAGAGAGAGAGAGTGTTTCAGTCGTTAACAAAAATAAAAGGCAAACAAAGAAGAAAACATTTTCCTCTTTATGAGTTCTGAAAGAGAGGTGACATTGTAGCATATAATTTTTTTTCTTCTTGGGTTTTACAAAGAAAGCAACTAAAGCAAGAAAACAGCACATTATTTAGCATTGGCAAAGTTATTTGAAACAAAACTGCAGGACAGAATTCTCAAAAGACATTAATAAGGAGTATGGTTTTCCGTGGGTATTAATGTTGTTCTTACACATCCTAAATTTATATGCCTCCCTGTTATGCTTATTAAAATCTCAGGGGAAATATTAGGCATTTGCTATGATCTATATAATGAAGCAGATTTGCTTGAACTTATGCAATTTCCTAAGAGGCATTACTTCCTTCAGCTTATGGGATACTATTTCGTACAATGAAAAAATTAACTTTTTAGATAGTATCGTGATGGGTTGATTGAAAATCTCAGCCTAGCCACTAACCAGTTAGGTGAGTTATGTGTGCCTTAACTGTAGTGATTATCAATACCCAGAGTGTTGTGGACCAAATTAGATAGAACTGTGAAAGCAGTGTGACGGACACCTCAATATTAGGAAAGGGGATAAATTGGCATTTAAAATGAAACTGACTATATACTGTCTCAAGAAGAGTTGAGTATTAAACTTAGAATTAAATTATGAAGAGCAAGGAAAATCAGTGTTCTAGAAAGTAGTACAGAGATAGATAGAAAAGGGAAAAGATTGGAAAAGAAAAACCAAAATGGTGACTGTGGAACCACCTTCCAAGGAGAAGTATCAAGATCTCTTTGCTTCTCTGTAACCGCTACTTCATGGAACTCTTTGTAAGTGTCAGGAAACAGAGTAGGTGTTGGTGATACAATAATATGTAAGACATAAACCTGTCTAAAGAAATGTTGATCTAATAGCAGAGACAGATGTTTAAACAAAGAAATACAGCCCAGGTTAAGATAGGTTGGGTTCTAAAGGTAAGTAGAAGTACGTAAGGAGCAGAAAGAACAGGGTGAATAACTTTGCCTAGATCTAAATGATGCATAGTGTTGAGCAAGGGACACCTCTTACTGCCTCCAGAGGAGGGGTCCCGCTGTGTGGAGGACAGTAAAGAGCTTAACAGTGCCTGCCACCAGGAGCAGCAGCCCCCAGATGTCAACCCACTGCATGGTTTGTGGGTGTTGAGGTGGTAAGAAAGACCCAGCTCACACAGGCACTGGATGGAGGAGCACTACTCACAAAGAGGAGAGGCAGAGCAAGGTCACCTTCAGCTGACCCATCCCCCAGGGCCAGCGGGTCTCCCCCCCAGGGGGATGGTCTGCATGCACACCTCTGTGCTTCAGGTGAAGGACTTCCTTTCCTCCCACCTGTTGGGAACAGTTAGAGCAGTGGGGTTGGCCAGGCCCCGTATGACACACACACTTAAGCAGAACAAAGAAGTACACATCAAGCCTGGAATGGGGAAAGATATTTCCAAGCAAAGAGACATGTCCAGCTGTGAAGGCTCATTATCTCTTTGTAAGGAAAATGTTCCGGGCCCAAGGCTGCTCTGTGCAAGGGGTGACAAGATGTACATGACTGCCTTTCCCAACAAGTAGAGAACTTGTGTGGCAGACAAAGTGGAGAAGGGATTTTCGATAAAAGGAACAACGTATGCAAAGTCATAGAAGAATGAAAGAGAAGAGCATGTTTGGGGGTCTGTATATGGTAATTATTTGTTTATTTCCCACATATAAAGTACAGAGTTGGGGCTTCCCTGGTGGCGCAGTGGTTGAGAGTCCGCCTGCCGATGCAGGAGACGCGGGTTC
>NC_041214.2:103894500-103898723 GCF_002837175.3 Physeter macrocephalus | reverse complement strand
GTCCGGAGCCTGTGCTCCGCAAAGGGAGAGGCCACAGCGGTGAGAGGCCGCGTACTGCAAAAAAAAAAAAAATAAATAAACAGCATTCAGCCAGTTGGTTATAACTTCGGGAGACTGGGCTGATGCTGCCGTGCGTTTATGACGAAGGCTTTGTCCGGAGCCTGTGCTCCGCAAAGGGAGAGGCCACAGCGGTGAGAGGCCGCGTACCGCAAAAAAAAATAAATAAATAAATAAATAAAGTACAGAGTTACCTTAAAAATTACTTCAAGAAAAAATGTCAAGGTAGAAGGACAAGAGCCAATGTGTAAGGCATTTGGTCCTGTATAGTTAATAACATTTAGCTAAATTTTTGGTTATCTGGTAGTCAAAACAAATGGAGCAATGTAATAAGTTACAGTGCTGTCCATTGTCCTCCCAAGAGAAAATTGCAGTTTCTTCAGAGGAAAAAACCCTTTGCTTAAGGAAGGAGGAGGGGACATCTCTGTTTTTTTTTTGTTTGTTTGTTTTGTTTGTTTATTGGTCTGATTACTGATTTATTGCTTCTGTCACTCAGTCTGATTCGTGAGAATGTCAATTGTGTGTTCTCACTTCTTCTTACCGTAGAGGGTGGGGCATGTTGTGACCCAAACTAATCACATAATTTCTTTCAGGAATTTGATTTTTTTTTTTCAGGTCATTACATTTCTTTTTTTTTTTTTTCCATCTTTATTGGAGTATAATTGCTTTACAATGTTGTGTTAGTCTCTGCTGTATGACAAAGCTATATGTATACATATATCTGCATATCCCCCCCCACCTTGCGTCTCCCTCCCACCCTCCCTATCCCACCACTCTAGGTGGTCACAAAGCACCACGCTGATGTCCCTGTGCGATGCAGCAGCTTCCCACTAGCCATCCATTTTACATTTGGTAGTATATATATGTCAGTGCTACTCTCTCACTTCGTCCCAAATTCCCCTTCCCGTCCTGTGTCCTCAAGTCTGTTCTCTACGTCTGCATCTTTATTCCTTCCCTGCCACTAGGTTTGTCAGTACCGTTTTTTTAGAGTTCATATACATATGTTAGCATACGGTATTTGTTTTTCTCTTTCCGACTTACTTCACTCTGTATGACAGACTCTAGGTCCATCCACCTCACTACAAATAACTCAGTTTCATTCTGAGTTACTTTTAGGAATTTGATTTTTAAAACGTGCAGAATATGAAATGGCTCATCAAACATGCTGATTAATTCCATGTCAGAATCAGAAAATGGCTCTTCAAGGGTCCATGCTGTTGAGATCCCAGACTCATCTTTCCTGAGATTTGACTACTCACCTCTTTCTTCAATTCTGTGAACGCCCCACTGTGCTTCCAAGAAGTACCCATTCCCCCCCACCCCACCAAATTTCATTACCTCGAGTTAGTGTCTTCTAATTTGAACGAAATATCATGAACCTTCTGGGTCAGAAACAAATGACTTTAATACTCATGACAAAGAAGCATCATGAATATTGTTATTTGTGTCAGTTCACCTTGCTCCCAGATCCCACAGATGCAGTGTGAAGGTAACCAGGTAGTTGCTGCAGACAGAGTGGGTGTATGTCACAGCTGAGTTACCTTGAGTTTAGGGAACCTGAAGCTTGTATGATAGGCAGCTCTGGAGAGAGACATTGTCTTCCAAGGCTGTTCATTATACAGACATCTCTGAAAAAATATCCAGATAGAACGTCAGTTAGGTCCTCTGCTCATATGATATGCAGAAGCATGAGAGGCCATGATGAATTATCTTTCAATACAGTATTATTAGGACTTCAATGTTGAAATGTTATAGATAAGTGGCTACTTATATATAAACTCACTCTATCTTAAATACTACTTGCCTTTATTCAGTATTATGCTATTTCTGCTTGGCTGATATTGTCCCTCAGATTCAATGGTGCACTCAGTGAAAATTTGAAAATTTGGCTCCAAGTGTCAACCTCCCCTTCTCTGTTCTGTTCTGCTGTTATTATTGTTGTTATCATTATTATTTTGCTCAGCCACATCGTGTGCTACTACAAAAATATAGGATAAAAAGACAGTAAATGGAAGATGGGTCAGCGGAATATATTAAATAAGAATAAATAGCCATAATTATGATATATGCTGATAATGTTTTGTTCCAATACTAATAAATTTAAGTTACAATATCCAACTATTCGTCTATTGGGAAGTTACTTTGCCTAAGACGGTGATATTGATATAAGCAGACCTTTAAGTCACAGGACCTATTCTCAATAAATTCACATCTAGAAGGAAAGATAAGATATGTATACAAAAATCAAAATGCAATATAGTGCTAAGTGCCATTTAGAGAGATACGGATGAAGTGTATCCTTGAAGAGTTTATAGGAGGATATCAGGAGGAAACATTTGAAAAATGTGTGGAATTTTTATGCCTAGAAGTTAAATGTGGGTGTAAGGAGAGGGAAAGAATGTCCAGTTTACAGGAAATATATGAACAATGACAAGGAGGCAGGGAAACAGTGTGTGTGTGGTGGAGAGCAAGTGGTCATGCTTTGCTCTAGAATAGTAAGGCTGTAAAGGTACTAGAGGACTTTGAATGTCAGATGTAGAGCCTAGGGTAGTAACAGTGGGATCAGTGGGAGAACCACAGCTGTTGAACATGAAGGGAAAAAATACAAGAATATAAAAACTCAATGAGAACTTAACAAAACTTAAGATAAAAAATTAAGACGAATGAGTCTTCATGTCCAGTCTTTCTACACTGCCCTCTTCCACTGGGAGCTCCAAACCTGAGAAACAGAGTGGTACCCCTGCTTCAGACCCCTCCATTTGTTCTACACTCCTGATAGACTTTTACTTCTTCCCTTGGTTGGTCCATGTGAAAGAGACCTCCTGCATCATACAGCCTGCCTTTTTTGTACCAGGTACAGCACAGGTCTCTCTTACCTTCTTTCCTGTTCTTGGAACTAAATGTAGTACCAGTTCAGATGGGGTGGCTGGCTCCACCCTTAGCTGCAGCCCAGGTTCCTAGGAAATGTATTGTTAGGTACTTTCTTTTTTATAAATTGAAGTATGGTTGATATCCAATATTATGTTAGTTTCAGGTATACTACATAATGATTTGATAATTACATATATTATAAAATTATCACCATGATAAGTCTACTTACCATCTGTCCCCATATGAAGTTATTACAATATTATTGACCATATCCCTTATGCAGTATATTATATCCCTGTGACTTATTTGTTATATAACTGGAGGTTTGTACCTGTTAATCCCCTTTACCTATTTTACCAACACCGCCCCCTTCCCCTCTGTATCTGTGAGTCTGTTTTTATTTGCTTGTTTAGTTTTTTAGATTCTGCATATAAATGAGATTATGTGGTATTTCTCTTTCTCTGCTTGACTTATTTTCTTAGCATAGTACCCTTTAGATCCATCCATGTTGTTGCAAATGGCAAGATTTCTCTTTTTCATGTCTGAGTAATATTCCATCGTGTATATATGTGCGACACCTTCTTTATACATTTGCCTGTTGATGCACACTTCAACATGATATAGTTGCTTCCATATCTTAGTTATTCTAAATAATGTCACAGTGAACATAGGGTTGTATATATCCTTTTGAATTCGCATTTTTGTTTTCTTTGGGTAAATAGCAAGAAGTGAAATTGCTGGATCATATGGCAGTTTTTCAGTTTTTTGAGGAACCTCCATACAGTTTTCCATACTGGCTGCACCAGTTTACAATCTCACCAACAGGAGATTATGCATCAGGGTTCCCTTTTCTCCACGTTTTCCCTAACACTTGTTATTTGTTACGTTTTTTTAAAAAAAATTTTTAATTTTATTTAATTAATTAATTTATACAGCAGGTTCTTATTAGTCATCAGTTTTATACACATCAGTGTATACATGTCAATCCCAATGGCCCAATTCATTACACGCCCACCCTCACCCCCCGGCTGCTTTCCCCCCTTGGTGTCCATACCTTTGTTCTCTACATCTGTGTCTCAATTTCTGGCCTACAAACCGTTTCATCTGTACAATTTTTCTAGGTTCCACATATATGCGTTAATATACGATATTTGCTTTTCTCTTTCTGACTTCACTCTGTATGACAGTCTCTAGATCCATCCACGTCTCCACAAATGACCCAATTTCGTTCCTTTTTATGGCTGAATAATATTCCATTGTATATATGTACCACATCTTCTTTATCCATCCGTCTG
>NC_041214.2:103892221-103894328 GCF_002837175.3 Physeter macrocephalus | reverse complement strand
GGTGTGAGGTGATACCTCATTGTAGTTTTGATTTGCATTTCTCTAATAATTAGTGATGTTGAGCAGCTTTTCATGTGCTTCTTGGCCATCTGTATGTCTTCTTTGGAGAAATGTCTGTTTAGGGCTTCTGCCCATTTTTGGATTGGTTTGTTTGTTTTTTTAATATTGAGCTGCATGAGCTGTTTATATATTTTGGAGATTAATCCTTTGTCCATTGATTTGTTTGCAAACATATTCTCCCATTCTGAGGGTTGTCTTTTCGTCTTGTTTATGGCTTCCTTTTCTGTGCAAAAGCTTTTAAGTTTCATTAGGTCCCATTTGTTTATTTTTGTTTTTATTTCCATTTCTCTAGGAGATGGGTCAAAAAGGATCTTGCTGTGATTTATGTCATAGAGTGTTCTGCCTATGTTTTCCTCTAAGAGTTTGATAGTGTCTGGCCTTACATTTAGGTCTTTAACCCATTTTGAGTTTATTCTTGTGTGTGGTGTTAGGGAGTGTTCTAATTTCATTCTTTTACATGTGGCTGTCCAGTGTTCCCAGCACCACTTATTGAAGAGGCTGTCTTTTCTCCATTGTATATCCTTGCCTCCTTTTTCATAGATTAGTTGACCATAGGTGCATGGGTTCATCTCTGGGCTTTCTATCTTGTTCCATTAATCTGTGTTTCTGTTTTACTGCAAGTACCATATTGTCTTGATTACTATAGCTTTGTAGTATCGTCTGAAGTCAGGGAGTCTGATTCCTCCAGCTCCGTTTTTTTCCCTCAAAACTGCTTTGGCTATTCGGGGTCTTTTGTGTCTCTATACAAACTTTAAGATTTTTTGTTCTAGTTCCATAAAGAATGCCATTGGTATGTTGATAGGGATTGCATTGAATCTGTAGATTGCTTTGGGTAGTATAGTCATTTTCACAATATTGATTCTTCCAATCCAAGAACATGGTATATCTCTCTATCTGTTGGTATCATCTATAATTTCTTTCATCATTGTCTTACAGTTTTCTGCATACAGGTCTTTCGTCTCCCTAGGTAGGTTTAATCCTAGGTATTTTATTCTTTTTGTTGCAATGGTAAATGGGAGTGTTTCTTTAATTTCTCTTTCAGACTTTTCATCATTAGTGTATAGGAACGCAAGAGATTTCTGTTCATTACTTTTGTATCCTGCAACTTTACCAAATTTATTGATTAGCTGTAGTAGTTTTCTGGTAGCATCTTTAGGATTCTCTATGTATAGTATCATGTCATCTGTAAACAGTGACAGTTTTACTACTTCTTTTCAAATTTATATTCCTTTTGTTTCTTTTTCTTCTCTGATTGCTGTGGCTAGGACTTCCAAAACTATGTTGGATAATAGTAGTGAGAGTGGACATCTTTGTCCTGTTCCTGATCTTAGAGGAAATGCTTTCAGTTTTTCACCACTGAGAATGTTTGCTGTGGTTTGCTGTATGTGGCCTTTATTATGTTGAGATAGGTTCCCTCTGTGCCCGCTTTCTGGAGAGTTTTTATCATAAATCGGTGTTGAATTTTGTCAAAAGCTTTTTCTGCATCTATTGAGATGATCATATGGTTTTTCTTCTTCAGTTTGTTAATATGGTGTATCACATTGATTGATTTGCATATATTGAAGAATCCTTGCATCCCTGGGATAAATCCCACTTGATCATGTTGTATGATCCTTTTAATGTGTTGTTGGATTCTGTTTGCTAGTATTTTGTTGAGGATTTTTGCATCTGTATTCATCAGTAATATTTGTCTTTAATTTTCTTTTTTGTAGTATCTTTGTCAGATTTTGGTATCAGGGTGATGGTGTCCTCACAGAATGAGTTTGGGATTGTTCCTTCCTCCCCATTTTTTTGGAAGAGTTTGAGAGGATGGGTGTTAGCTGTTCTCTAAATGTTTGATAGAATTCACCTGTGAAGCCATCTGGTCCTGGACTTTTCTTTGTTGGAAGATTTCTACTCACAGTTTCAATTTCATTACTTGTGATTGGTCTGTTCATATTTTCTCTTTCTTCCTGGTTCAGTCTTGGAAGCTTATACCTTTGTAAGAATTTGTCCATTTCTTCCAGGTTGTCCATTTTATTGGCATAGAGTTGCTTGTAGTAGTCAC
>NC_041214.2:103863023-103891395 GCF_002837175.3 Physeter macrocephalus | reverse complement strand
TTGTCATTTGTCTCTAGGTATTTTTTGATTTCCTCTTTGGTTTGTTCAGTGATCTCTTGGTTATTTTAGTAGCATATTGTTTAGCATCCATGTGTTTGTGTTTTTTATGGTTTTTTCCCCTGTAATTGTTTTCTAATCTTATAGCGTTGTGGTCAGAAAAGATGCTTGATATGATTTCAATTTTCTTAAATTTATTGGGGCTTGATTTGTGTCCCAAGATATAATCTATCCAGGAGAATGTTCCATGTGCACTTGAGAAGAAAGTGTAATCTGCTGTTTTTGGATGGAATGTCCTATAAACATCAATTAAATCTATCTGGTCTGTTGTGTCATTTAATGCTTGTGTTTCCTTATTTATTTTCATTTTGGATGATCTGTCCATTGGTGTAAGTGAGGTATTAAAGGCCCCCATTATTATTGTGTTACTGTCGATGTTCTTTTTCATAGCTGTTAGCAGTTGTCTTATGTATTGAGGTGCACCTATGTTGGGTGCATGTATATTTATAATTGTTATATCTTCTTGGATTGATCCCTTGATCATTATGTAGTGTCCTTCCTTGTCTCTTTTAATGTTCTCTATTTTAAAGTCTGTTTTATCTGATATGAGTATAGCTACTCCACCTTTCTTTTGATTTCTATTTGCATGGAATATCTTTTTCTTAGAGTAATCTTGGTTCTAGGTTCTTCCCTTTCATCACTTTAAGTATATCATGCCACTCCCTTCTGGCTTGTAGAGTTTCTGCTGAGAAATAAGCTGTTAACCTTACGGGAGTTCCCTTGTATGTTATTTGTTGTTTTTCGCTTGTTGCTTTCAATAATTTTTCTTTGTCTTTAATTTTGTTAGTTTGATAACTATGTTTCTTGGCGTGTTTCTCGTTAGGTTTATCCTGTAATGGACTCTCTGCACTTCCTGGACTTGGGTGGCTATTTCCTCTCCCATGTTATGGAAGTTTTGACTATAATCTCTTCAAATATTTTCTCTGGTCCTTTCTCTCTCTCTTCTTCTGGGATCCCTATAATGCGAATGTTCTTGCGTTTAATGTTGTCCCAGAGGCCTCTTAGGCTGTCTTCATTTCTTTTCATTCTTTTTTGTTTATTCTGTTCTACAGCAGTGAATTCTACCATTCTGTTTTCCAGGTCACTTATCCATTCTTCTGCCTCAGTTATTCTGCTATTGATTCCTTCTAGTGTAGTTTTCATTTCAGTTATTGTATTGTTCCTCTCTGCTTGTTTGTTCTTTAATTCTTCTAGGTCTTTGTTAACATTTCTTGCATCCTCTTGATCTTTGCCTCCATTCTTTTTCCGAGGTCCTGGATCATCTTCACTATCATTATTCTGAATTCTTTTTCTGGAAGGTTGCCTATCTCCACTTCATGTAGTTGTTTTTCTGGGGTTTTATCTTGTTCCTTCATCTGGTACATAGCCCTCTGCCTTTTCATCTTATCTGTCTTTCTGTAAATGTGGTTTTTGTTCCACAGGCTTCAGGATTGTAGTTCTTCTTGCTTCTGCTGTCTGCCCTCTGGTGGATGAGGCTATCTAAGAGGCTTGTGCAAGTTTCCTGATGGGAGGGACTTGTGGTGGGTAGAGCTGACTGTTGCTCTGGTGGGCAGAGTTCAGTAAAACTTTAATCCACTTGACTACTGATGGGTGGGGCGAGTTCCCTCCCTGTTGGTTGTTTGGCCTGAGGCAACCCAACACTGGAGCCTAACTGGGCTTTTTGGTGGGGCTAGTGGCAGACTGTGGGAGGGCTCATGCTAAGGAGTACTTCTCAGAACTTCTGCTGCCTGTGTCCTTGTCCCCACGGTGAGCCACAGCCATCCCCTGCCTCTACAGGAGAGCGTCCAACACTAGCAGGTGTGTCTGGTTCATTCTCCCCTGGGGTCACTGCTCCTTCCCCTGGGTCCAGATGTGAATGCTACTTTGTGTGTGCCCTCCAAGAGTGAAGTCTCTGTTTCCCCCAGTCCTGTCGAAGTACTGCAATCAAATCCCACTAGCCTTCAAAGTCTGATTCTCTAGGAATTCCTCCTCCCATTACTGGACCCCCAGGTTGTGAAGCCTGACGTGGGGCTCAGAACCTTCAGTCCAGTGGGTGGACTTCTGTGGTATAAGTGTTCTCCAGTCTGTGAGTTACCTGCCCAGCAGTTATGGGATTTGATTTTATTGTGATTGCACCCCTCCTACCATCTCACTGTGGCTTCTCCTTTGTCTTTGGATGTGGGGTATCTTTTTTGGTGAGTTCCCTTGTCTTCCTGTCGATGAATGTTCAGCAGGTAGTTGTGATTCTGGTGTTTTCACAAGAGGGAGTGAGAGCGTGTCCTTCTACTCCGCCATCTTGGTTCAGGGCCCTATTTGTTACCTTTTTGTTGATGGCCATTCTGACGGGTCTGAGATGGTACCTCATTGTGGTTTTGATTTGTATTTCTGTGATGGTGAGTGATATTGAGCATGTTGTCATGTGTCTGTTGGCCATCTGTATCCTTCTTTGAAAAAATATCTGTTTGGGATCTCTGCTCATTATTTAATTGGGTTGTTTGTTTTTTTATATGTTGAGTTGCATAAGTTCTTTGTATATTTGGATATTAACCCTCTATCAAATATATTGTTTGCAAATATCTTTTCCCATTCAGTAGGTTGCTTTTGTGTTCTGTTGATAGTGTCCTTTCTGGTTCCAAAGCTTTTTAGTTTTATGTAGTCTCATTTTTTTCCCAGAAGAGATGTATTTTATTTTTTTAGTTTAATTTTCATTGGAGTATTGTTGATTTACAATGTTGTGTTAGTTTCTGCTGTACAGCAAAGTGAATGAGTTATACATATACATATAACCACTGTTTTTTAGATTCTTTTCCCATATAGGTCATTACAGAGTATTGAGTAGAGTTCCCTGTGCTATACAGTAGGTCCTTATTAGTTATCTATGTTATATATAGTAGTGTGTATATGTCAATCCCAATCTCCCAATTTATTCCTCTCCCCTTTTCTTCCTTGGTAACCATAAGGTTGTTTTCTACATCTGTGACTCTGTTTTTGTTTTGTAGACAAGTTTATTTGTAGCCTTTTTTTAGATCACATATAAGCGATATCATATGATATTTGTCTTTCTCTGTCTGACTTACTTCACTTAGTACGATAATCTCTAGGTCCATCCATGTTGCTGCAAATGGCATTATTTCGTTCTTTTTTATGGCTGAGTAACATTCCATTGTATATATGTACCACATCTTCTTTTTGCTTTTGTTTCCCCTGCCTGAGGAAACAGGCCTGCTGGTGAGTGGTGCTAAGTCCCTGCACTAATAGGCTAGAAGGAGGACTCCAAAATAGTGCTCTTGTGTCCTCTTGGTCCAGTGTCCTCCTGGTAGAAGGAGCTCCCCAAAATGGCTGCCACCAGTGTTTATATTCCCTGGGGAAGTCCCATTTGCCTCCTACTGTTCCAGGAGGCTCTTCAGGATCAGCAAGTGGGTCTGACCTAGGCTCCTCTCATATTATTGCCTCTGTGCTGGGATTCTGAGTATGTGATTTTGCACTCCCCCTTTAAGAGCAAAGTGTCTGTTTCCTACAGCCCTCCACCTGTCCAGAAAGCAAGCCGTACTGGCCTTCAAAGCCAACATTCTGGGGACTGTATTCTTGGTGTGGGATCTCTGGGCTGGGGAGTCCAATGTGGGGCTCAGACCCATTGCTTCTTGGGGAGGACCTCTATAATTGTGTTTATTGTCCCATTTGTGGGCCGCCTACTGGGGGTGTGGGTCCTGACTATACTATACTGTGTCCTCCTAGTGGTCTCATTGTGGCTTCTTCTTTATATTTTTAGTCGTGGAAAGTCTTTTCTGCTAGTTTTCAGGTTGTTTTCATAGAGATTTGCTCTATAAATAGTTGCAATTTTGGTGTGCCCATGGGAGGAGGTGAACTCAGGGTCTTCCTACTTCACCATCCTGGCCACACCTCTCATACTAACTTTCATATAAAAATTATCTTGGGGGATATATATATTGACCTATAAACTGCTTTTTGATTATTGTTGTATGGATATATTACGATGTGATATAGGTATGTGATAGAGGTATAGAACAACACATACTTGATATATGGAAAGATATATTTTCTTTATCACCATCATAAGCTAAACATGGCAAATCTGATCCAACTAAACGAAGGGCAGTTTTCAAGCAAAGAAACGATCACAATTTTTGTTTAATATAAAGCTTACTCCCCAATAATAAAATTGTTTCACCTAATTTATTTATAAATCACAGGCAGAGTAGAGGAATATGATTTATGCTTATGATCTCTCACTTCTGAGGACCAGTGGAAAGAAAAGGGACATAATCATTCAGATACTAAACACATTTTGTCTCCTTACAGGTATAAAATTCTGGCTAAGAACTGCAAAGCCTTTAATAATGACTCCCAAAGATGACTCCTATATAACAAATATCTAGGATCCTTGGAATTTCAGTAAGAGTCTAATAAGAAGTGAAGTCATGAACTTTGGACTTTTATGATGTATAGAGATATCTAGACTTTAAGTGTACAGCCTTTGGGGAAGAGTATTATAGGATTGAAGCTGTCAGAAGAGATCAAGCACTGCCTGATGAACATAAAAAGCTCTGCTAAAGCTTACACAGATTAAGTATCTAGGAACAGTATACTCTTCCATAATAACTTGAGCCAAAAATAGTTAGCAGAAGTAGATAATATAATGAAGTTAAATGTAAAGTAAAATTGGCTTATAGCAACTAGACTTTCTTCATTATCACCAAGTATTTTTTGAGTAGCTGCTTGAATAAGGTACATGGGTTGCAAATAATGAAATTGAACTCTTCCCTTCTCTAGGTGATGAGACAATCCAATTAGGCTTCTAACATCCTGCAGTGTATCAACAAAAATAATAAAGGCCCATACTAAAAGGTCAGAAGAAAACAATCCTGTAACTTGTTGAGGGGGAAAACCAAAAATCAGACTCTGGCATTTATACGTGTTTTTCTCAGTGTAGTATCCTTTTCTGTTATCTGGAAAGAAAAACACCACCATTTTCTGAGGAACTCATACTTCTCTACACATTAGGTTTAAGGTGGGGCTCGTATTCAGTGATTTCTCCCTTTCTCATCACCCTCAAAATCACAGGAGAGTGAATTTAACGTAGTTTTTTATCTGATCACAGTGACTGAGCTAGTTAGAATCCTTTCTGAGCCAGGTAGAGTCTTCCTGGGATTTTATATGTAAAAGTTGGGTGAAAGAAATGTCTATTCCTCTGAGTCATAATCTAGGATGATATAATGTTGGAGTTACTTCTGGGCATACACCACCCATCTGTTCTCATGTTGGAAGCCATCTGAAGTAGGAGAAAATAGTCAAAACCCAGAGAGCAGCCAGGATGAGAGAGTGAAAGATCAGAGAGCATCATTTAAGTCCTTGGACTCATGTTGTCCTTCCTGGTTATATTATACCTCTCCCACTCCCTTTCCTTTTTTTCATGAACTAGTTTGGGTTGAGTCCTGACTAACATATAGGCAGTGATCCATTAATTGTTTAATTGCAATTTTGATGAGTAATGCAGAAGTTAAAAGTGATAGCATACAATGATTTGATATTGTGCACGATCCTATATAAGCTAGATGCAAGTTTCCCCAAAAAAGAAAATGTTTGAGAGGGGGATTTTTAAAATGCCTATTTTAAGTGCTTCATTATATAAATGGGTAAAGTTATGGACACCAGTGTATCTCCTATCATCAAACAGCAAGTCAATAGAAGACCTGAAATCCAGATCTGCTTGTAGTTCAATAACCTTTCTCCTGCATTGCTGTGCCAGTGATGAATTTCAACACTGTCTAAGAAACTGTATTGGAATTGCAACCTTCAGTTATGTCTAGACCAAATTATAACAATAAATTCAGTATTTAGATTACTGAAGGGCAGAAACGGATAAAGTCTTCTTTAGTGGACTTGTCTCTTACATATAGGTCAACAGGAAAGTAAAGGAAAAGTGGTTTGATGGAAAGAATACCTGGAATTTAAATATTTGTTAGTTGCAAAAAAAAAAAAAAAAATGACATTCACTTTTTCTGATGTTTAGCTCATCATTAGTCCTATTGTTTCTATTAAAAGCTGTGATGGCAAATAGACAATATTATCCATACAATGTTCTGCCAGTTTTTGGGTTGCTGAACCTCAGTGTCATTCAGTCAGTCAAATTAAGGGAGAGGGGGAGTCCCTTAATAAGGATGAGCCAGTATAATGTACTTATTAAGTAATTTGAAAACTCACAGTTTGATTCTCTGGAGATAACTGGTTTAAAACTTGAGAGATGTAACATAAAAGTTGATCATAGACAGTGATTAAAATACTTGCACAGCAAACAGTAAAAATGTTATGATACAGATTTTAATCACCACGGAGTGGTGCTCAGTTAGAAATGGATTTTTATCAAGTAGTCAAATACCTCCTAATATAATTGGGGATAATGAACAGGACCTCAGTATTCTTTGTCAAATTGATTATTGAAATAATAGACTCAGGAATCAGCTGGGAAAGAGCATGACTTTCTCTTAATACCATCATGGCCTTTTCTTCTAAATGAATGGTCACCAGCCTCTCCTACCCCAGCCCTAACATGGGCAGGAATAAACTGCCCACGTGTGACGTGAGCGAGGGTGGCAGGCATAGGCAGCTGGAGTAAGAACATTAGTGCTAAATCCAGAATTTCCACCCCCACTGTCACCAGTGCCTCCTGGTCTATGTCCACATAGAAGAGAACAGAACATGCACAGGGAAGAAACTTCTTTATTCTCTCTGCATTAGATAAGAGGCAAATAGATATGAATTATGTTTTTTTTAAAAAAGCCTTAAATAAAAGGAGTCTGAGTGGAATGTAGGAGAGTGAGAGGCACGTTGGGAGAGGTTTAGTAGCTGAAAGGAATTTTACCCATTGGAAACATGGAATTCATTCTTCATTCTTGATGCCTATCTGATTATCTCCTACATTTAATTCATAATTAAATGTAATTCATAATTAATTCATAATTAAGTCCTATTTTCTCTCTCTCTCTTTTTTTTGCACCACGTGGCTTGCGGGATCTTTAGTTCCCCGACCAGGGATTGAACCGTAGGCCCTCAGCAGTGAAAGTGCAGAGTCCTAATCACTGGCCCACCAGGGAATCCCCTATTTTCTCTTAAACTTCTTAAATCTGTCCATTTCTTTTAAATACGTCTGCAATCACCCAATCTATTCCACCAGGCCACCATCTGTCTTGCCTGGACAGCTACTGAAGCCTCTTGACTCTTCTTCCTGTTTCCACTCTTGTTGCCCTACAATCAGTGGTATGTGTTACAGCTGCCTTGTTCAGGCACTCAAGAGCCAGTCGTGTACATCACTTTCCAATTCCACCTTTAGTGATACATTGGCAGCTTGAAATTGACCATAGTGGGAATATTTACACAAAGAAATTGGAATATGCTATAAATCAGGAATTTTATTTATTATTTTTAATTTTTTTGGCTGCATTGGGTCTTCATTGCTACGTGCGGGCTTTCTCTAGTTGTGGCGAGCGGGGGCTACTATTCGTTGTGGTGCGCATGCTTCTCATTGTGGTGGCTTCTCTTGGTGTAGACCATGGGCTCTAGGCACGCAGGCTTCAGTAGTTGCAGCACGTGGGCTCAGTAGTTGTGGCACGCGGGCCCTAGAGGGTGCGGGCTTCAGTAGTTGCGGCGCGTAGGCTCAGTAGTTGTGGTGCACAGGCTCAGTAGTTGTGGCTCGTGGGCTCTAGAGTGCAGGCTCAGTAGTTGTGGCGCATGGGCTTAGTTGCTTCGTGGCGTGTGGGATCTTCCTGGACCAGGGCTCAAACCCGTGTCCTGTCCATTGGCAGGTGGATTCTTAACCACTGCGTCACCAGGGAAGTCCAGGACTTTTAAATATTATATTTTCCAGCCATCTAGTTGAAACATTTACTGGCACACCGCTGCCTACAATTAGGCATATTCTCCTATATAGCTGCAAAATGATATTTTAAAAACATAAATTATATCATGTCGGTCATCCTCCTGCTTTAAAGTCTGTAGTGACATCCTATAAAATCCACATTACTTACTGGATTCTCTAGACCCTAAGATATTCTGACCTCAGCCTAACCTGTACCCCTGTTTTCTTCAATAACCCATCTCACTACAGTCCAGCAACCCTTGTCTGCTTTCTGTCCCTCCAGCATACCAAGTCCATGGTCTTTGCATGGTAGAGCTGCTCTTCTCCTGGATCTTTGCATAACTGAATCATTCTCATTCAGGTCTCAGGATAAAACTTACCTCTTCAGAGAGGTCTTCCATGACCATCCAATCTTCGTATTATATTGTCTTCTTCATAATACTTATATGAAATGTTATGTATTTCTTTTCTATCTCCCCTATTATATAAACAAGGGTCATGCTTTTTAGATCCTTTGCTGTATTCCCAGTGCCTAAAAATGCCTGGTTCAAAGTAGCAATTCAACACATTTATTGAATTAATTATTAATTGGATGTGTGTATGTAATTCACAACTGCACAGCATAGTGTCTGATGTAACTATTTGAATAAATGAATGAGTGAATCATTAAATATATTAAGTTAAGAACTAATGATTGAAGTCTTATTTGAATCTCATCCCATTCTCTACTTATATATCTATCAAACCCTAAAGAGGAGAAACCATGCCCAGTGATAATAGTGAGACACTTATGGTCTGAAGCTCAGGAAATACCTCTCAATTTCCTGGAGGAAAATCTAAAGATAGCCCCAGAGCTTTAATGTCATGTTATTGATTCTGCAGACTTGTAAGTTGTAGAGGCTGAAGTGATCTATGCCCGAAGTTTAGATTGTTTTGTTCCCTAAAACATTATTTTTTAAGAACTCTCTTTTAATTTTGATTTAAGAAATGAGATCTCAAAAAAAAAACCCTTTTTACAGAGTATTTATTTATTTATTATAAGCATTTAAAATCTCTGTAAGATTTCCTGACGTTCATGCCGTTTTGACTGCTTCTAATGAGTTTGACAAAAACTAAAAATGAGAATCACAGTAAGTTTTGAAATATATATGCACAATCCTATAAGCCATCCAGATATACAGAGGTTTACACCAGCATCTGGGCGTATGGCTCTCTCCCCCCACTCTAAGGTACATCACGTATGTTGGCCACTTTTGAGCCTGGAGTGCTCCCCCTCTCATGCACTGCTTACTCACTGTTCCTCTGTTAGGAGGCTGTCCTTCTGACCTGCAACTTTAGCTGGGCTCACTTTCCACTGCCACCTGTCACCTTCACATTGAAGAAAGTAAACTCCACACCCTCAGGGTATTTGCTACTCCCCTTTCTCAGAGACCAAGAATGGTGCCACTTCACTTAACTAATTTTAATATGGAAAGCCTTTGGCGTTGAGACCTCTGGAGGCTACCACAGAATTGGTCATAATTACTAATACCATTTTCATTATTTAGAAATCACAAAATAGAAGAGGAAACATCTTCTTTGGAACAGATGGGCATTCTAGTATTTAGTTTAAAGGTCTGCAAAAAAGTACTAAAATTTTGCAGGCTTTTCTGAAATTTTTCCAGTGATATAGATCAACTTTTGTAATTGGGATACAGACCAGAGTTAGCAAGACATTGGCATATAAGGCATCTTTCTTTGTATATCTGATCACTTATTTCTCCCCAGTCCTATGCCTTTGAAATGAAAGTCATGACAAGAGACGTCAACTTCTTAATCTCTAAAAGTTAGTGCTCAATACTAAGTGCTCATGCATAGAGACATTGCCTATCAGGGAAGCTAGAATATCGGTTTCAAGATTTTTGAAGTTCAGTTATCTGTGATACTCTTTTCCTGTATTTCTGTGATTAAAGGTAACAGTAATAGTAAGTGCTTAGATAGTATTTACTGTAATGCCAGTCCATTGTTTAAGTGCTTTGCATGGATTTATTTTATCCTCCCAATAACTCTATGAGGTAGGTACTATTGTTGTTCGTATTTGCAAGTGGGAAACCCAAGAACCGCAGAATTTAAGTAACTTGCCTTAAAGTCACACAGTTAGGAGATGGGGTAGCTGGAATTTGAACCTCGACAGTAGGGATTCAGAGCCACTGCTCCCCTGCAAATCTCTATGCAATCTTGCCTCTTAAAAATTGTCCATGGTGCCTAGTGAAAACTAGAGCGGAAAATTGCGGACTCTTATACATCTGCACTTTTGCAACCTGGATATAAGGGAGGTTGCTTGTACTCTTAGGAATCAAGAATACAGTGGAAAAAGCATTTGACTGAGAATAAAAGGACCAGGATTCTACTCTTGATGTTTTTACTAACTTACCTTCTGGCCTGTATAATCAGCGAGTAAGTAAGTAGTCTGTGAAGTGATACGCTTGGACTAGAGCTGCAGTGTTCAAACTCTGCTCCTATCCACTTTTGGGATTCTGCAGAGGGGTAGCTGGGCTGGCTTTGGGGTAAGGGAGTGCCAAGGATGCAGAGTTCCTTCTTGGCACTGAGAAGTGTTTCTTCCTTTTGCCTTCTGCCATGTTTTACCTTGTTGAATTGGTTCAAAATAGGTCTTGAAGGGCTTCCCTGGTGGCGCAGTGGTTGAGAATCCGCCTGCCAATGCAGGGGATACGGGTTCGTGCCCCAGTCCAGGAAGATCCCACATGCCGCGGAGCGGCTGGGCCCATGAGCCATGGCCTCTGAGCCTGCGCGTCCGGAGCCTGTGCTCCGCAACGGGAGAGGCCACAACAGTGAGAGGCCCGCGTATCACAAAAAAAAAAAAAAAAAAAAAAATAGGTCTTGAAGAAGGCAGGATTCAACTTTGAAGCCACTTCCTTGCTATCCCTTCTAGCAGTCTTGCCTTACTTTCCTGTGTCTGTTATTTAATGTGATGATTTTATCACCTTCCAGAGAGAGTTAAGGGCGGCTTCAAAATAACCTGCCTTTCTATTGACTTTTGGAGGGAGGCAGTGTTCTTATTTTCTTTGACTCTAATGATGAAATTTTAAGCCACATGGCATGGGAAGGTATTTTCAAAGCAGGCAAGAAGTGCCTTCCAAATTATAGCACATAAATGGCCACTCATTCAGTCTGTGCATGTTCCAATTGTGTGTGCACACACACAATGCTAGTAATACTTTTCAACTAAGTATTGCTACTTATTACTCATATTAAGAGGGATGCACGCACGTGCGCGCGCACACACACACACACACACACACACACGCACTTTTTTGTTCCTACCAGCTCATTGTGATCCCACCTTCCTCTTTCCATAATACTCAGCAGGTGGACCCACCCTAACTAGGTTCAGGTATGAAGCACTTGGATATCTGCTCTAGGCTCTAACAAAAGGCAAATCAGTTATACAACAAATATGTATTTAGTATTCAGTACTCTAGTACTCAGACCCCTTGGGAGTTTACAAAGAAACTCAAGACACCTATGTTCTCTAGGGTCTTAAAACACATGAAGAATTAGCAGACAGCATACAATTAAGGGTTAAAATGTCTGACACAGGCTGTTAAGTGTAGTGGGAATTTCAGAGAAGAGGAAGAGAAATGAGAGCCAGTAAAGTCAAGTAAGACTTTAGGGGAGGTGAAACTTGAGCTAGATCTTTAAGGGTAGGTATCATTTTAGTTGGCAGAAAGAAGGTGAGGCGGAAGTTCCTGTTCTGGATCTGTCTATTATAGTAACTTTAATGACTTGATGTACACCACAGGGAATATAATTTGAGAGTCAAACAGAAAGTTCTCTGTCTCATAACATATGAAAAGATTCTACTCTTAGATATAATGTAATGTTTGTCTTCTAAAATATAAATATTTGGGGCAGTTTAAATACATCAGGATGGCTTACTTTTCTTTTATACCTTAGCTAAATACAGTTAAGATAATTTCTTTCCACTGAATACTTAACTGTAGCATAACAAGGACTTGATGTCCCATGTCTTAGTGTCTCCTGTATAGAGGCCTATCAAGAGATTTGTTTTTATGTTCCAAGACTCAGTGATCAGAAACAGTTGGTTTTCCAAGATGAGCTGTTTTTGTCTCCTTATGAGAAAGAAGAAACATATATCTGATTAGTTTGGTAGTGGTAGAAACTTTAGCTTGCATTTCTCCCTTCTAACTTTCCCATAAGTTTTGGCCTCCTATGTATATACAGCCCAAACATCAGACTCCTCTTACCCATTTCCAGGTTCACCATCTTATGGTATATAGAGTTGAAGGGAAAATTAGTCTCATTATTCCTCTGAGTCATCCAGGCATTAGTTATTCCTCACCAGCATGCTCTCCTCAGGATCAGTTTTGACACACCCTTCCCATGGCAAAGACTGCTGGTTGTCCCCTGTTTGTTTCCCCTCCTTCCTCAGTATTAGAACCTTTGGTTTTTAGCTACGTAGATGTCTGTGTGTAATAAAGGCCACTTTCCCAGACTTCCTTGCTGCAGGTATACCCATGTGATTAAATCCTAGACAATGGGCTGTAAGCAGAAGTAGTGTGTGCAATTTACAGGAAGTATTCCTAAAGGAAGCAGGCATGCCCTTCTTTGTTGCTTCATTCTTGTTAGAATATAGTTGTATAATCAGGGTTTTTGGCAGCTGTCAGGGACAGTGGGGTGACCCTGGGAATGTGGGTCACCTGTGGAGAGCAGTAAGAAAATATAGTACCTCTCTCAAAAGATGGATATAAAGCATAATGAAAAGAATGCATATTTTGGGGCTTCCCTGGTGGCGCAGTGGTTGCGCGTCCGCCTGCCGATGCAGGGGAACCGGGTTCGCGCCCCTGTCTGGGAGGATCCCACATGCCGCGAAGCGGCTGGGCCCGTGAGCCATGGCCGCTGGGCCGTTCGCGCCCCGGTCTGGGAGGACCCCACATGCCGCGGAGCGGCTGGGCCCGTGAGCCATGGCCGCTGAGCCTGCGCACCCGGAGCCTGTGCCCCGCAACGGGAGAGGCCACAACAGAGGGAGGCCCACATACCACAAAAAAAAAAAAAAAAAAAAAGAATGCATTTTTTAAATTTTAAATTATACATGTTTATTTCAGTTCAAATTTTCACAGATTAAATGACCGCATTTCATTAGAGTCAACCTGCAGCAATTATTTCTCAAAAAAAAAAAAGGCAACAATCATTCAGATTTCAGAGGTGAACGAAACCTCTTCCTGCGAAAACAAAGCACATGGAGATATTCCCACCAATCCAGAAGCAGCATCTTGATGATGAGTTGAATCAAGACATGACACCTGATGTCAAAGAGGCTGCAGGCAGCAAATGTCTGGTAAAGGCGAGAGGCAGGTACTGCTCACGCAGCCCTCCAGACACACCACGACGAGTCAATGGCTCCCTCCTCTCCAGTGTGGCAACGATGGACACAGGGTGCTCTCGTTATAAGTGAATGAATTCAGGTTCGGGAAACTCTTTACAAAAATGACAAGGTTCAAACTAAGTTTGTTTAGGCAGTGTTTGTCACATTAAAAATTGCTCAATAAACATATGTTGATTTCAGTTTAGATTGAATTCCGACTTTTGTTGAAGGGCCGTGTGTTTGTGTGTGTGTGTTTTCCAACACTTACCTGTTGGGTATCAGAATAATGTAAATGAGGCTTGCACTCAAAAGGAGCCAGACTTGGAAAGACCACATCCACTGCACTGTGCCAGTGTTGGTTCCAGGACATTCTACTAGATTGGCTAGCTCAGATTCAGAGAAATGTGCTGCAGAGGAATAGAGGTGGATCTGGAGAGAGACCGACCTCTGAGACTGGAAGAGCTAAATTAAGCTTCAAGTAATAAAGACTCAAAATAACACAGAGCTTTAAAAAAGACAGCCATTGGTTTCTCTTTCATCCGAGGATTAGTTTAGCCACTTTTAAAAACCTGATGAGGACTTCCCTGGTGGCGCAGTGGTTGAGAATCTGCCTGCCAATATAGGGGACATGGGTTCGAGGCCTGGTCTGGGAGGATCCCACATGCTGCGGAGCAATTAGGCCCGTGAGCCACAACTACTGAGCCTGCGCGTATGGAGCCTGTGCTGCACAACAAGAGAGGCCGCGACGGTGAGAGGCCCGTGCACCGCGGTGAAGAGTGGCCCCCGCTCGCCGCTACTAGAGAAAGCCCTTGCACAGAAACGAAGACCCGACACAGCCAAAAATAAATAAATAAATAAATAAATAAAAAACCTGATGAGGTTTTTGGACAGGCCGCTTTTTCCTGTGTCTGGGGAAATTGCAGTAGGGGTGTCATTCTTGCAATTAAGTACATTTTTTTGGGGGGGGGTCTGATTATTAATTTTTTTTCTACTTCTAAAAACACTTTCATAAGCCTCCTTAAATCATTGGTGGACTAAGGTGGGAGGATAACAATAAAAATGGGATTAGAACTGAGAAACTGTAAGATTTAATGGGGAGAGAGGGCAGGAAAAAGCCTCTCTAAAAGCTGAAGTCGTAACACCTGATCACTGAGACCTGGCTGGAGTGCCCTGAGGAAGCATAAGGGCACTGGCCTAGGTGTCGTCAGGAGGCCTGAGACATGAAGGGGAGCAGGACCTTCCATAAGCTCTGCCTGTCTCCCTATCACTTCTCCGGATTGGCTGTTAGATTTTTTTGTTTGTTCTTTTGTATTAATGAGAATTTCCTTAGTACAATATCTGTGAGAGATTTTCAACAGTTACTGAGTGCCAGCATGGTACACATGTGCAGATATGTTCCAAAGGAAAGAAAAGGTTTTCCTAATCCTCTATTGTGAAGGTCAGTTCATTTGTTTAGACTTAAGGAAAAATAGTGATGCATCCTTTAACAAGCTTTCTCTTCAGAATCAGTGTGCAGTGTGCGAGTTCTAGTGAGCATTTAAGGACTAAGAAAAATAGTAAAAATAGGAAGAGAAAGCATAAACATGAAGCAGGTTCATTAGCTAATAGAAATCATTGTGTTTACTTAGTCCCTTATGGAGAATAAGACAGGCCAACCCTATTCTTCTATGCTCAGCAAAGTACTGAGAATCTAATGTGTGTTTCCCAATTTTACTCTCTGTAAAATGAAATGGAAACTAAGGATAGTCTGAAAGTGAAAAGAATTTGTGGGTGGAGATAGAGGAGGAATCTGCAACCCCCAATGACGTGGCTTAGCGAAGACAGCCTGGTTCAAGTCCCAGTTTTTCACATATTTTGAAGACTCTTCTTTTTAATATCCAGTGGCCTTCTTTGTATTAGGTAAGAGTATCAGGAACCAACTTAAGCTAGATTAAGAAAAAAAGGAGGTTTATTCTAAGAAAGCCAGGGACATTAAGGACAGGGATGAAGCTGGGCTTCAGGAAACACTGGGAAGCAGGAAAGGCAAGGCATCAGGGTCAGTGCAGAGCCTGCTTCTCTTCTTGGCTTGACCGCTTCTGTCTGAGCTCGTGCTCTGGTCTCCCCTTCTCCATCACATGGCAGAATAGGCCACCCCAGTTTCTCCTATGTTTCTGTGTGTCACAGTTCTTGCACTTGTGGGTGGCTGCTTCATTGACTGAATTAGGAATCTGGGAGAGAAGTTAAGCAGTTTGAAACAAGGTCCACCTTTGGTCCAAACAGCTATGGGCAGAGGTGAGGGACATTAAGGTCATGTAGTAAAACAGAGCTGCCAGGGGCTCACCTCATTATATTCATGGGGTTACTCTCAAAGAAGGTGACTTGGTCCAAGGTCTAGGCAGATACTTTATAAGGTAAACTGTGTTTATTTAGTGCTCAGTGCCAAAGAAACTGCTTAACCCCTGTATGCTGTTCTGAAACAAAGTGGTAAATAAAAATAGGGTTTTCCATTTACCTCTTTGTATTGACATCAAATAACATCTAGCTGTTCTAAGTCAGTGTAAAGGAATAGTTATCTTCTATTAATTTGGCATATTTGCTTTGGAGAGTAAATTCTGAACTGCCTGATTTCCCCATGTTTGAAGGTAACACTTCTAGGTAAATTTAAAGCAAATGGATAACTGAAGATAGGCAATTTATTTCATAGATGTTTTTAAGCAGTTGGGCCTGTGATGCATGTATTTGTAACCCATTATTGATACTCAGGGACGGGTGTAGGATCTCCTATAGCAATTTCCCTGTCATCAAACAACTTCTCAGACCATATTGAAAGAGAAAAGAAAACTGGCAGACAGCATCTAGTCACCTTGAGGGTGTGTTTACAAAAAAGAATGCAGTAATAAGCCTTTGTTTGCAGAATGCACATTTTGCAAAAGAATTCCTCTGAAGTCTTTGGATTGTCTGTGTTTGGTACTGAAGACTCAGAGTCAGTCTCTAGTGAGGTTAGTCAAAATGAGGAAAGCAACTGCAGAGCCATTATTTGCATACTAGATCATGTCAACATTCTTCTGGGATCTGAAGGAATGACTGTGCACAGAACCAGCATCTTCAGGCAAGCAGGGAGCAAATCTCAAGGGAGATACTGCTTAGTTTTCAGAAGAAGATTGCCACTCACAGATCATCCCTGGATGTGAGACCCCCTCCCCTCCCAACTATTAAGACTGAAAGAGTTTCCATTAACCAAGGTTTTTTAAAAAATAGGGGGTTGGTGGTGGTGGTCTAAGTTAACTGCACATGGGACAACCAAGATACTGTAGAGATACTGAAACTTTAGAAATGCGTCTTGGGGGGCTCTTTATGTCTCAGCACATAAAGTATTCAGCGAGAGGCAAAGTGTTAGATAACAAGTGATTTATTAGAATTGAATGCTTGTGAGGTTTACAAGTGGGCTGGCAGGAGGGTGCAGCCCCAAGAACTTAGTGGGCTACAGTTTTATAATCAAAGAAAAAGTGGGGAGGGGGAGAAGACCACCTTCTTCCTCATTCTTGAGTAGATGTCAAGCTTCCATCATCAACTCCTACATGTCAGGTGGGGGAGTTTTCTTGTCCCTACTTGGTCTAACTGGGACTGTCCTGGTGCATTGAAAATGAGCAAAAAGGTGGTAACGTATACTAAAATGTTGTACATTATCTCAGGTTTCAGTATAATGTCACCTTTTCCTTATATTTTTGTTTTTAGTGTGTGCAGAGAAGCATGTCCTAGGAATCATTAACTGACTGACCTCACTGGGCAGGATGTGGGTCTCATTCCACCATTGTTTTATTGTTTTGGGACATGTCTCATGCTTCTGTTGCATGGTTTTGTTGCTAAGCAAGGCTGCTTGGTTTTTTTTGTTTTTTTATTTTTAAACAGGTAATCTCTCTGAATAGTTACCAAATACAAGCAGATGGAAATGTACAATTTTAAACTTTCTTACTAATGAGAGACAGAGTTTTGACTAATATTCCTAATGTTTTTTTTTTCCCCATAAATTTATTTATTTATTTATTTATGGCTATGTTGGGTCTTTGTTGCTGTGTGCGGGCTTCTCATTGTGGTGGCTTCTCTTGTTGTGGAGCACGGGCTCTAGGTGCGTGGGCTTCAGTAGTTGTGGCTCGCAGGCTCTACAGTGCAGGCTCAGTAGTTGTGGCACACGGGCTTAGTTGCTCTGTGGCATGTGGGATCTTCCCGGACCAGGGATCGAACCCATGTCCCCTGCACTGGCAGGCGGATTCTTAACCACTGCACCACCAGGGAAGTCCCTGCTTGGTTTTTGTGGTTAAGCAAACCTGCTTTCTTGAGTGAAGTATGGGTCTCCCATACTTTTTTCTTTATTTATGATCCCTTAGTGGGATTAACTATTTAATCACCTACTTTTTCCCTTTATTCTGTCCCTATCAATACCACTTTAAATATAACTTGGACAAGTTATTATGCATCAATAAATATTAAATAATATATAGCCAATCTCTCCAACCCCCAAATAAATTAAAAGATATCAGTTCAAAAAATCAACTTGGTGATTTCTAAAAACAATGTAAATCTTTAAAAAATAATGAGCTAGCTGATATGAGTTTGCTTTAGAATAATGTAAGAAGTTACTGGAGGATTCACATAAAACAACCCTTTGTTCTACCCACCCCCTGAACTGATAGAGGCCACTTGATTTTTTAAAAAAAATGTTTATTTATTTTTGAACTGTGTATGGGAGTTAAAACATTTTAAACCACTTTACTGAGGTATGATTGAGATATAAAAAGTGGTACGTATTTAATGTATATGACTTGATGGTTGTGGAGCACTTGATTTTTTTTTTTTAAAAGCACACCCATTTAAGGAAGAAAGTATGGTTGTTTTTGAAGTATTGCTTTTTGGATTGTGTTTTGTGTTCTATTACTTTTTTTTTTAATGCATATGAAGTGTTAAAAGTTGCATGGAAAATAGGATTTTACTGGATCTCAGCCTGATGAAATGACAGTCAAAATTCACTAGATTGACAAGACACAAGTCGAGGAAAGGATAAAAATGCATTCATGGGTAACACGAGGAACAGTGTGGTGAGGTAGTCAGGAATGATTCTAAAGCTAATGCCTAGAGTGTGTGTGTGGTGTTTTTCTGAACCTAAATGGCAACTAAGAATAAAAGTTTTTTTCATATCTGTGTATTGACTTAATATCTTGACTCTCCTGCTATTCTGAGTCAGAGTAACAAAATAGCATGATTTTATTTATTTTGATATATTCTCTTTGATACTAAATTTATGGCATGACATTTATTATCCTACTCTATTAAGAAATTTTGGTATGAGGTGTTCTGAAACCTTTACCTTTCTTCTGAGACAGGGCTGTTAAATTAAAAAATGACTAAACTAATTTCATGTATGTTCAGAATCCATTTTTACTTTGAAATTTCTCTACATAATATTTTCCATTCTCTTTCTCTCTCTTCCTCTGCATATTTCCCTTTTCTTCCTTCAACTCATACATCATTAGGAAACTTATAAAGCTCAAATGAACAAGTGTCTGGCGTTACATGCAAATGAGAATTCCTGTTTTTTCTTGACTTTATACATATGTGTATCCTGTCATCAGGGTATGATTTCATCATATTGATTGCCTCCAAAATTTACAGTACTCTTACACAAAAATTTGTGGTTGGCTCAGCATGGTTTGTGGAATGAAAATGCTTTGTGTTCTAATTCCAGATATTGATTGACAATGTGTTACTTTGTGAACAAGAGCTGACTTGTTTCCTTAGCAGGATAACGAGAAAATTACTGACCTCCTCTCAAGACAGGTTTGGCAAATAGAGAATTACAAAATGCTTTGCATTAGAAGGGCTAAGTATTCTTCTAAGTGCTTTCATTCTTCTTGGCATAGCAGTGTTCATTTGTGGACTGTTTTAGGGAAAGACTTTAACCAGGAAGTATGTGTGACTTTACTTTAGCCACTGAAAACATCTGTATATTGAAGAGAACCTGACCAAAAAGAGAGTTCTAGAACTACAAAAATGCCCTGACAGAGTCTGACCATGTGCCCATAAATGAGGACACTAAGAGCTGCCATGCCATATTTTCCAGATGGCTTCACTGTAATGCCTTCAACTTAGCCAGTCTGAATCCTTGCCTACTCACTTTTAGACAGTCTCCTAATTGGGTCATTACTGGGAAAGGTGGAAAACAGTGTAATGGAGATCAGATGGGACTCGGAGCGCAGTGAAGGGGATCTCAATGCTGCTGGTGGTGTGGCAGTCCAACACAACCAGGGCTGTTAGTATTGGCAAACACTTTAAAAATGAAATAAATGGGGGATCAACCAGCATTTCATTTGTCAGTCTCAACAGCCCAAGGCAGAGCTCTGTTTTGCCAGCCACATTTTTAGATGGAAGCCTGCATTTCAATCGCATTTGTTTTCCTGACACTTCAGGTGGTGTAAGGTTCCACAGGCCAGCCTCGGCTTGCTTGCCCTTGGCTGGCTCACTGCTTCTCTCTGGTGCATCTTCACAGCCATTTCCTCATAGCTTAGAGTTTCCAAGCACGCTGGGAATTTATGTTTATAAAATATTTAGTTGCCTTAGAATGTGAGACCTGCAAGGGTCCCTAGGGAGAGCTGAGCAGAAATCATTCTAAAGAGATAGCTGCTTACCCTCTTATAAAAGAAACACACACACGTACGCATGCACACATGCACACACGCACGCACGCACAGTAAACTAGAGAATTGCCATAGCCTCACAGTCTACGTGTGAAGGCTGTAGCTGTCAGTATACTTAGCTCCCCCATCCTCACTCTCACACCATATGTAAGTAAGTTCTGGCCTCAGTTCTAAGACCAGGCGTATCTTTTTTTTTTTGACAGGCATCTATTCTTGGGCAAGTCATCTCTGAAAGACACAGAGTCCTGTGACTAAAATAAAAATTAAAACCTCTCCTCTGGTCCATATTGATCTCAGGTATTTTTGAGATTTGATTAAAATTATACAGTCTTTGGGGGCGAGGGGGGGTGGAATTGACTTCAGCTGATAATTGCTGAAGTTGGGTGATTGGTACATGAGGGTTCCTTATGATATCCTCCATATGTGTATTTGTTTAAAGTCTTCTATGATACAAAGTTTAAAAAATATATAGTCGTTGAAAATAAAAACCTACTCTACCTACTTCTCAGCAGAGTTATAGGTGAGAATCATAGGAAACACTATATAAAAGTGTTTTGTGAATAGTAAAGCACTAGATCACGTATATCTCAAAAAGTATATCTTCAAGGTGAGTATATCAGACTCACCTTGTATACTAATTAAAAATATAGTTGCAGAGTTCCACAGACCTATGGAATCAGACATGATGGCAGTCTATCCCAGAGGAACCTCCATTTGTTTTTTTTTTAAGCTGTGTTGGGTCTTTGTTGATGCGCGTGGGCTTTCTCTAGTTGTGGTGAGCGAGGACTAACTCTTCATTGCGGTGCGTCGGCTTCTTATTGAAGTGGCTTCTCTTGTTGCGAAGCATGGGCTCTAGGCATGCGGGCTTCAGCAGTTGTGGCATGTGGGCTCAGTAGCTGTGGCTCGCGGGCTCTAGAGCACAGGCTCCGTAGTTGCGGTGCACGGGCTTAGTTGCTCCACGGCATGTGGGATCTTCCTGAACCAGGGTTCGAACCCGTGTCCCCTGCATTGGCAGGCAAATTCTTAACCACTGTGCCACCAGGAAAGTCCCAGAATCTCCATTTTTAATTAGTCCTTTATACCTCCCATCTCAGATGATGTTTCTACATTATGAAATTAGAAAGCCACATACCACACGAGTCCTTCTTGACATTAGTAAGGTCTTTTTAGTGGATGGAGAAATTGCTTCTAGTGGGGTTGAGGATCTGTTTCCTATAAAGCCCAGGAATCTCTGTGCTAACCCCTCCCCCACTTACAATTTGTTATTTGAACACTTCTTTCTTTTTTTTGTTTTGAATTTTTTGTTTTGTTTTGAATTTTATTTTATTTATTTTTTATACAGCAGGTTCTTATTAGTCATCCATTTTATACACATCAGTGTATACACGTCAATCCCAATCTCCCAATTCATCACACCATCACCCCCCCCCCCCACTTTCCGCCCTTGGTGTCCATATGTTTTGAACCCTTATTTCTAACTGTTGATTAAACCTCAAGTTCATGCTCTCTGCTGTCCCTACCTTGGCCCCACTTGGTTACTGAACCTTAAGCAGGATTCGTCCATTACATGCTGGGCCCTCTTGCTTATTATCAGTCTTTGGCCTCAATCTCATCATCACATGATTCTGTGTAGACTTCAGTCTGCCCAATGACACCTTTTGCCCAGACACTTCCCAGGCACTTCCTGGGTTCATTCAACCTCAATTCTTTGTTGAACACCTTTTATGTAATAGCACTCCTCTAGGTGCTAGCAAACAATATAGTTAAAATCCCTTCTCTCATGTAATTTGCTCTGTAGATTTGGAGATTTGTCTTTCAGCAAGTAACTAAATAATACAACTTCAGATAGTGCTAAGTACCAAGAACAAAATAAACTGGAGGAAAAGGGTTTAGAGTTACAGTTGTCAGGGAAGGTCTCTCTGAAAAGGAAATATTTAAACAGAGACCTAAGATGAGGAGAATGTGGTAAAATGAATTGGCGGAAGAGATGAAATAGTAAGTGCAAAGGCTCTGTGGCACCAGTGAATTTATTACTTGAACTTAGAAGTTCAAGTAGTAGCAAGGAGGCCACCATGGCTGCATCATAGTGGTTAAGGATCAAAGCAGCAAGAGGTGAGGCTGGAGAGAGAGGGCCAGTGGCTAGATCCTATAAGACTTTGGAGAACGTGATAAAGAGTTTGGATTTTAAATACTGGTTGTGGCTACTGATCATGTTTTCATCAGTCTCATCAGGTGTTGCCATCTCACCTGAGGCCAGATAACCCTACAGAAGCTGCATCTCATTCCACAGTCCCCTATAGTGCTCAAAAGAAGGGCAGTCATAGTATGTAAATTGTTTCTATTTCCTATAATTCATACTCAGGAAAAACAGAGAAAAGCTGCTTTTTCCATGTTCTCCATCATACTGACAGCTATTTTTCACTGAACATAATCCTTAAAATCACCAGGAAACGATGTTAAAAATGTTTCCCTCACCCCCAACTGTGCAAGCCTGTGGTTACCATATTTGACCACTAGATGGTGGCTGTATATCAGTACCTAGAAACAATGAGTTTTCTATTTGACAAAAGGTATTAAAGAATAAATTAATGTGTTAAAGACACAAACAAAATATATGTGCATTTAAAATTCCTTTGGTTGAAAAGATCAACAGAAAAAGAAATAGAAAAGGAGTCAGGTCCTACAGCCTGTTTTTTGTTCAGTTATATTTTTCCTTGGGCAGATTTTCAGCTTCTTTGAGAATGGTCTTGGGACATGGAATACTTATATATGTAACACAGGAACCCCACGGGTCGTGGCTATGACTATGGAACAGATTCCTCCTACTCCTCATTCGCCCTACTCCTTATTTGGGGTTCTCTGGAATGTTTTTTTCTTGCCCTCTTATATTTTCTCTGGATGATTTCATTCACTCCCATGGCTTCAACTATGAAGTGTTTATGCTAATGATGTTCCAATTAATATCTTCACCAAGTAGTCTCTAGACCTCCAGCCCTATAATTCCAACTGCTTTTAGATAGCAGATAGATGGCTTTTGGTACTTGAAACTTAATAAACTTCAAACCAAACTCATAATCTTTCTTCTTGACTACTTCCTTCCCTTGAAATATTTTTCTTCTTATCTCAGTTAATGGTGTTGCAACTTCATCAGTTGTTTCGAAGAAAAATCTCTGAGTTATTGATTTTCACCTACTGCTCATCTCTGTATTCACTTTGCCTTGAGGTACTGTTGATTTTACCTCTGAAATGGCTTGCAAATGCACTTGTTTCTTTTATTTTCTCACCTCCGTCACGGTTTCCATTCCTGTAATAAATCCTTAACTAAAGTCTGTTTCCATTTTGCAGTCCATTGTCCCTGTATCCTAAGGAAAAATCTTGTCAAAACTTAGGTTTGAACGAGTCACTTCCTTGCATGAAATTCTTCTGCGCGGTGAATACACTCCAAACCCCATATTCTACTATTCAGAGCTTTCAAGTTGTGGCTCCACTGTCTTCCCAACCACTTTCTGGCTTGTCCCAGCCATGCAGCCCTGTTGAGCGTTCAGAGTCCCTGGTGGGGCTGTGGATTCTTATGTGTCCATGGGAGTGTGTCCCTTTTCACATGCTGCTTGTCCTAGAACTTCTCTGTCCTCCCCTGTGGGCCTCTAATTTCCCATCTTAGTATGCTTGTTGTAAAGCATTATCCCTTCCTTCCATAAAACTCTTAAGAAGCAGGAGGTTTTCTTGTCAGTGCTCACATTGTACCAACATGCATTGCACACACATCGATTATAATGTTTGTCTGATGGACTATACTTATTCATTTATATGTCTGCACCCCGCCACTGAATGGAGACTTGCTTTCCAGCAGATAGTGTTCTTTTTCCATCTTTATGTCTCCAGCAACTTGATTAAGACTTGGAATATCTTAGGTGCTCAATAACTTTTGTTTTAATGAATGGAAAAATGAACAAATTCTGATATCCTCTGCATCTTCTCCAGAAGGCAGAAAAGGCCTTTCCCTGTTCCTCTTTCTCTTCCAGTTGCACTTATGAATAATTTCACATGAGAAAGGAAGGAAAAATGATGTCTGGAGATACTAGCTTCCAGATACAGAAAACAGACCATCCTAGAAAAGGTAATCTTTAGGAAGAGGTGGGGGATGGAGCCATAGTTGGAATCATAAAACCCAGAATCCCTAAAGGGTCCCCCATTGCCACACCATTCCACAATCATAGCCATAATAATCATGGCTATTATATAAGCAAGTGATTATTATAAACAATGGAATTACGTTCAGATTTTAATTTACAGATTCCCCATGTCTTTTTCTTCCCACACTGTTGCTCACTTGTGCTAATATCAGTTAATTAAAAAAGGTGACTTTGGGGTGAGAGCTAGTTCCATAGTCATAGCCATGACCTGTGGGGTTCCTGTCTTACATATATGAGTATTCCTTGTTACAAGACCATTCTCAAAGAAGCTAAAAATCCTCCCAAGGGAAAATGTAACTGGACAGAAAGCAGGCTGCAGGCTGCGATGCCTCTTCTATTTCTTCTTCTGTTGCTGATCTTCTAAACTAAAGGAATTTTAAATAAACATATATTTTGCTTGTTTTTAAAACATTGATTTATTCTCCCTCCCCTACTGCACACATGATGGTGGCACTGATGGAGGATGAACCTTGTGAACTGGTCGACTAGGAGATTACCTGAGGTTAAGGTACCTGACTGTATTGTTCACCTCTCTCTTCTCAGTGATTGGTACTCTGGCTGGCAAAGAGCAGGTGCCTCATAAGGGATCGAATCCCCATTGTTTATTATCTTATTGGCAGACTTCAGTCTTTAGTTAATATGTTATCTAGAACTATTCATAACTTTTGGGGTAAACGGTGCTAATATGAGCAACTCTGACTGTATTGAGGTGTCTGTGGAGACAGGGGAGGAGCTCATAGCCAGACTTTGCTTCTTAGATAACCTGAATGTCTTTGGATAGAAATCTGTGCATTACATACATGCCCTTTGCTTGAAATGTGCAGCTCAGTCTGGATGCTCACTGTGTTTCTTTATTGCTTCACACAGAAGGAACAGAAAAGTAACTTCGAAAGTAAAAAGTTAGAATTCCTCTCTCTTTTTATGGCCAGAAAAAGTATATATTTCTGTCTCTAGTCCACAGGTACGTCTGTTTGGTAAGAGGTAATAATAGACGCACATGGATTTCATTCGTATTTAAATTTTATTGAAACAAATTTCATGCTCTTTAGCATGGATAGACATTCTTTGTAGGGCTTCTTACATATTTCTTTAAACATGTGAACCACCTCAAATACCCAAAGATTCCTGCTGTGATGATGTTATTTTTGGACAGGAAGTTACCTGAACCGTCATCTGTCTCCCTGCTCTTTGTCACTCCTGGGAAGAGGATAGTTACCTTATTCTCTGCCAGCAGTGCCTTTCTAGCTGTCCTTCTTTACAAACTCTATCTCAGAGTGTCAATATAAGAATAATAATTACTTATGTTTGTATATGGCTTTGTATTGTTCCAAGTATTAAATACAGTTTTACTCGTTTGATCCTCATAACCAACCATAAATTATGAAGTACTGTGGATTCACTTTAAAAATGAGAAAACAGGCTTAGAGATATTTTTAAGCCAAGTTCATACCAATAACAATATAAGTGATGGAAGTAGGTTCATGTTTCAGTTTTCAGATTCCCCATCTCTTTTCTACCCACACTGTTGCTCACTTTTGCTCATGTCAGTTCATTAGAAAAGGTGGCTTTTGGGTGAGAGTTTTATTTAGCACATCTGGAAATGGCATCCTAATAACAATATTCCTGCTAATAACCTTTTTTCTTATTCACGGAAGAGAGAAGCCCTTGTAATTATTAGCCAGTGTCTGCTGTGTACTCCAGGCCCCTGACAATGAACACATGGGCACGGGTGTACTATTCTTGGGAAGAGCATTAATAATTAGATATTACTTGGGGAAAAGGGCAATACTTCATCAAAAGACAAAGTGCTAGCTTTGATATCTCTCTGTGCAGTTGCTGGAACACTCCTAGTGCTTGCTTCTAATCTGAAGATTAGCTGGCAGCTTTGCCCTTTTTCTTGTGAAATATCTGTTCTTATGGGAAACCAATACCAACACATATTGAGAATTTTTATGTCTTATTAAAGGTTGTTCACTGATATTGTAGGATTCTGCAGCAATTACCACATTGTTACCAGGCAAATTCTAAATTTACTCAGAAATAATATTATGAAAAGAGTTTTTCAAAATGATAAGAGATTGCACTATGGGGTGACCATCTTTGCGACTGAAAAAGTCTCCTGTGACACTTTTTTATTGCTTTGAAGTGGCTTGGAGTGGGCCTTGCCTCAGAGCTGGTATTTTAAGAGGAAAGCCTTTAATATCACTATTGCAGTATATCCAGACAAGACTGGGCATGGATCATGTAGCATCAGAAGACTGAGTAATGGGAGGGTCAGTTCACATTTGGGGCAAGAGGAGGGATACATATCTCTGCAGATACTCAAGGCTGTCTGATCTTGCAAAAAAAACAAAACAACCCCTCCCCCGCAAAACTCCACATTACTGCACAGATTCTGCATACCCCTTCGTGTCGAAACGATTGTTCTCTATATCTGTGTCTCTATTTCTGCCCTGCAAACCGGTTCATCCGTACCATTTTTCTAGGTTCCGCATATATGCGTTAATATACGATATTTGTTTTTCTTTTCCTGACTTACTTCACTCTGTATGACAGTCTCTAGATCCATCCAAGTCTCTACAAATGACCCAGTTTCATTCCTCTTTATGGCTGAATAATATTCCATTGTATATATGTACCACACCTTCTTTATCCATTCGTCTGTCGGTGGGCAATTAGGTTGCTTCTATGACCCGGCTATTGTAAATAGTGCTGCAGTGAACATTGGAGTGTAAGTGTCTTTTTGAATTATGGTTTTCTCTGGTTATATGCCCAGTAGTGGGATTACTGGATCATATGGTAATTCTATTTTTAGTTTTTTAAGGAACCTCCATACTGTTCTCCATAGTGGCTGTATCAATTTACATTCCCACCAACAGTACAAGAGGGTTCCCTTTTCTCCACACCCTCTCCAGCATTTGTTGTTTGTAGATATTCTGATGACGCCCATTCTAACTGGTGTGAGGTGATACCTCTTTATAGTTTTGATTTGCATTTCTCTAATAATTAGTGATGTTGAGCAGCTTTTCATGTGCTTCCAGGACATCTGTATGTCTTCTTTGGAGAAATGTCTATTTAGGGCTTCTGCCCATTTTTGGGTTGGGTTGTTTTTTTTTTAATATTGAGCTACATGAGCTCCTTATATATTTTGGAGATTAATCCTTTGTCCGTTGATTTGTTTGCAAATATTTTCTCCCATTCTGAGGGTTGTCTTTTTGTCTTGTTTATGGTTTCCTTTGCTGTGCAAAAGCTTTTAAGTTTCATTAGAGTCTGATTCCTCCAGCTTCGTTTTTTCCCTCAAGACTTCTTTGGCTATTTGGGGTCTTTTGTGTCTCCATACAAATTTTAAGATTTTTTGTTCTAGTTCCGTAAAAAATGCCATTGGTAATTTGATAGGGATTGCACTGAATCTGTAGACTACTTTGGGTAGTATAGTCATTTTCACAATATTGATTCTTCCAATCCAAGAACATGGTATATCTCACCATCTGTTGGAATCATGTTTAATTTTTCTAATCAGTGTCTTACAGTTTTCTGCATACAAGTCTTTTGTCTCCCTAGGTAGATTTATTCCTAGGTATTTTAATTGTTTTGTTGCAGTGGTAAATGGAAGTGTTTCCTTAATTTCTCTTTCAGATTTTTCATCATTAGTGTATAGAAATGCAAGATGTTTCTGTGCATTACTTTTGTATCTTGAAACTTTACCAAATTCATTGACTAGCTCTAGTGGTTTTCTGGTGGTATCTTAGGATTGTCTATGTATAGTATCATGTCATCTGCAAACACTGACAGCTTTACTTCTTCTTTACCAATTTTTATTCCTTTTATTTCTTTTTCTTGTCTGATTGCCGTGGCTAGGACTTCCAAAACTATGTTGAATAATAGTGGCGGGAGTTGACATCCTTGTCTTCTTCCTGATCTTAGAGGAAACGCTTTCAGTTTTTCACCATTGAGACCAATGTTTGCTGTGGGTTTGTCGTATATGGCCTTTATTATGTTGGAGTAGGTTCCCTTTATGCCCACTTTCTGGAGAGTTTTTATCATAAATTGGTGTTGAATTTTGTCAAAAGCTTTTTCTGCATCTATTGAGATGATCATATGGTTTTTCTTCTTCAAGTTGTTAATATGGTTTATCACATTGATTGATTTGTGCATATTGAAGAATCCTTGCATCCCTGGGATAAATCCGACTTGATCATGGTGTATGATCCTTTTGATG
>NC_041214.2:103861586-103862813 GCF_002837175.3 Physeter macrocephalus | reverse complement strand
TTGGAAGAGTTTGAGAAGGATGGGTGTTAGCTGTTCTCTAAATGTTTGATAGAATTCACCTGTGAAGCCATCTGGTTCTGAACTTTTGTTTGTTGGAAGATTTTAAATCACAGTTTCAATTTCATTACTTGTGATTGGTCTCTTCATATTTTGTATTTCTTCCTGGTTCAGTCTTGGAAGGTTATACCTTTCTAAGAATTTGTCCACTTCTTCCAGGTTGTCCATTTTATTGGCATAGTGTTGGCTTGTAGTATCTCTTAAGGATGCTTTGTATTTCTCGGTGTCTGTTGTAACTTCTCCTTTTTCATTTCTAATTTTACTGATTTGAGTCCTCTCTCTCTTTTTCTTTATGAATCTGGCTAATGGTTCATCAATTTTGATTATCGTCTCAAAGAACCAGCTTTTAATTTTATTGAACTTTGCTATTGTTGTTTTTTGTTTCTATTTCATTTATTTCTGCACTGATTTTTATGATTTCTTTCCTTCTGCTAACTTTGGGTTTTGTTTGTTCTTCCTTTTCTAGTTTCTTTAGGTGTAAGGTTAGGTTGTTTATTTGAGATTTTTCTTGTTTCTTGAGGTAGACTTGTATTGCTATAAACTTCCCTCTTAGTACTGCTTTTGCTGCCTCCCATTGGTTTTGGACATTGTGTTTTTGCTGTAATTTGTCTCTAGGTATTTTTTGATTTCCTCTTTGATTTCTTCAGTGATCTCTTGCTTGTTTAGTAACATATTGTTTAGCCTCCACGTGTTTGTGTTTTTTATGTTTTTTTCCTGTAATTGATTTCTGATCTCATAGCGTTGTGATCAGAAAAGATGCTTGATATGATTTCAATTTTCTTAAATTTACTGAGGCTTGATTTGTGACCCAAGATGGGATCTATCCTGCAGAATGTTCCTTGTGCACTTGAGAAGAAAGTGTAATCTGCTGTTTTTGGATGGAATGTCCTATATACATCAATTAAATCTATCTGGTCTACTGTGTCATTTAAAGCTTGTGTTTCCTTATTATTTTTCTGTTTGGATGATCTGTCCATTGGTGTATGTGAAGTGTTAAAGTCCCCCACTATTATTGTGTTACTGTCAATTTCCTCTTTTATAGCTGTTAGCAGTTGCCTTATGTATTGAGGTGCTCCTGTGTTGGGTGCATATATATTTATAATTGTTATATCTTCTTCTTGGATTGATCCCTTGATCATTATGTAGGGTCCTTCCTTGTCTCTTGTAACA
>NC_041214.2:103845373-103861294 GCF_002837175.3 Physeter macrocephalus | reverse complement strand
TGTAGGTTCTTCCCTTTCATCACTTTAAATATGTCATGCCACTCCCTTCTGGCTTGTAGAGTTTCTGCTGAGAAATCAGCTGTTAACCTTATGGGAGGTCCCTTGTATGTTATTTGTCATTTTTCCCTTGTTGCTGTCAATAATTTTTGGTTGTCTTTAATTTTTGTCAACTTGATTACTATGTGTCTCGGTGTGTTTCTCCTTGGGTTTTTCCTGCCTGGGACTCTCTGCGCTTCTTGGACTTGGGTGTCTATTTCCTTTCCCATGTTAGGGAATTTTTTGACTATAATCTCTTCAAATACTTTCTCGGGTCCTTTCTCTCTCTCTTTCCTTCTAGGACCCCTATAATGTGAATATTGTTGCGTTTAATATTGTCCGAGAGGTTCCTTAGGTTGTCTTCATTTATTTTCATTCTTTTTTCTTTATTCTGTTCCATGGCAGTGAATTCCACTACTCTGTCTTCCAGGTCACTTATCCGTTCTTCTGCCTCATTTATTCTGCTATTGATTCCTTCTGTGTATTTTTCATTTCAGTTATTGTATTGTTTATCTCTGTTTGTTTGTTCTTTAATTCTTCTAGGTCTTTATTAAACATTTCTTGCATCTTTTCGATCTTTGCCTCCATTCTTTTTCCGAGTCCTGGATCATCTTCACTATCATTATTCTGAATTCTTTTTCTGCAGGGTTTTCTATCTCCACTTTGTTTAGTTGTTTCTGTGTGGTTTCATCTTGTTCCTTCATCTGGTACATGGCCCTCTGCCTTTTCATCTTGTCTGTCTTTTTGTGAATGTGTTTTTTGTTCCACAGGCTGTAGGATTGTAGTTCTTCTTGCTTCTGCTGTCTGCCCTCTGGTGGATGAGGCTATCTAAGAGGCTTGTGCAAGTTTCCTGATGGGAGAGACTGATGGTGGGTAGAGCTGACTGTTGCTCTGGTAGGCAGAGCTCAGTAAAACTTTAATCCACTTGACTGCTGATGGGTGGGGCTGGGTCCCCCCTTGTTGATTGTTTGACCTGAGGCGACCCAATACTGGAGACTGCCTGGCTGTTTGGTGGGGCTAATGGTGGACCATGGGAGGGCTCATGCCAAGGAGTACTTCCCAGAACTTCCACTGCCAGTGTCCTTGTCCTCATGGTGAGCCATAGCCACCCCCCGCCTCTGCAGGAGACCCTCCCACAGTAGCAGGTAGGTCTGGTTCAGTGTCCTATGGGGTCACTGCTCCTTCCCCTCGGTCCTGATCTTTGTGTGTGCCCTCCAAGAGTGGATTCTCTGTTTCTCCCTATCCTGTCGAAGTCCTGCAATCAAATCCTGCTAGCCTTCAAAGTCTGATTCTCTAGAAATTCCTCCTCCCGTGCCGGACCCCAGGTTGGGAAGCCTGACGTGGGGCTCAGAACCTTTAGTCCAGTGGGTGGACTTCTGTGGTATTACTGTTCTCCAGTTTGTGAGTCAGCCATCCAGCAGTTATGGGATTTGATTTTATTGTGATTTCGCCCCTCCTACCGTCTCATTGTGGCTTCTCCTTTGTCTTTGGATGTGGCGTATCTTTTTTGGTGAGTTCCAGTGTCTTCCTGTCAATGATTGTTCAGCAGTTAGTTGTGATTCTGGTGCTCTCGGCAAGAGGGAGTGAGCGCATGTCTTTCTACTCCACCATCTTGAACCAGTCTCCCACAACTAATATATTTGAAAGGGCTTTGAGTATTATAAAATACCAGATAGTTATTGTTCATATGTTCATCAGATGACTAGTAAGGATTTATTTTCCAAATGCTGCACCTTTTATGGTCAGTAATGCTCTTTTGTCCTACTTGTGTCTCTCGATGTCCATTTTGAGTGCGCACTCCCATGCTGTCATGGAACAGTCCAAAACTTTCGGTCTAGGAGTTGCTGAAGAAAGTGCTTCATCTAGCTTAGGCACACTGAGCTGCTCCCGCATGGAGAAAGAAATTGTGGAGGAATTTTCTGGCCCCCATTCCCTTCAGTGTGTGTGTAGGGGGCCAGGATTTAGCTGTAGTTTGAGAAACAAATGCCTGAAGCTTAGAGAAAGAAAGAATGCCAGGACAGAGCGAGTTTTAGGTTATTCTTGAAGCTCAGGTATAATTTTAACTACAAGGAAAAACAGGGAAGAAGCAGAGTGACCTCATTCCAAGTGAGAATTTTTATGCAAAGGCAGTAGCTCTCCAAACAGAGGATACACATAAAGAGGGAAGCTTTATAGACTGAGCTAGAGGATCTGCAGTGGAGCTGTAATCATTGATCAGGCATATTCATCTTCTCCTACCAGTGCCATTTACACAGGCATATCCAAAGCTGATCTTTGGATAGGGAGAGCACGGGCAAGGGGTGACACCAGCGAAGAGGGGACCAGACCACCAGGGCTGCCCCTCCAGAAGGAGGTAAAGCAGACCTGAGGTGACAGTCTCCAGGAGCTTCCTAGAGACTTAACCCCAGGGAATACTTGTAAGGCATTTAAAGACTTGGGGACATCATGAGCTTTTTGGCTATTTCAGTTTTGATGTTTGTCAGTTACTTTTCCTTCTTTGTGGAAGCATGCTTGCAAGAACTACTTGGTTTGTATTTATTTGACTGTCCAAAGAATAGGGTTTTGTGGGTCTTTGAATGTGGGTTTAAGACAAAAGAGATATGACAGCCTAAAGTAATATAGATTTTCATTATTGTCATTGTTTTGGTTTTCATTTTTCTCCTGGTTCCATCTCCCACACTAGGCTTGTGTGTGTTAATCAATAGTCTGGTTCTGAATGTCTGTTGAATTAATGTTGATTGTCCAGTAGGTATTCATTGATGTGTTAAGTGCTACCAGGAACTTTTTAAAAAAGGAAAAAAAAATACAACTCTGTCATTCAAAGAGCTGGGAAAACAAAGCATAAGGAATGATAATTTATAAAAAATTAAAAATAAAGAAATATATATCTTTACATGATTAAAAAGTCCCATGTCATCTCTTTCCTTCCCTTATTTTTATTTTGTTGAAATTCCTGTCAAAATACACACACATACACAGAGTCACTCAAGAAAATTCCAGTAATTGTAGACACCGTAAAACAGTAAAACTCTTAAGAGGCCTGCTTCAGTATTAATAGATCTATGTTAAGGTAGTGAATAATTAATTCTAAAATTAGTAAGATGAACACAATGCTAGATGAAAACAGGGGAGGATGAATAATGGCTAAAATATTTTAGGACCATTTTATAGAAGAGGTAGAATTTAAACTAAGCAGTAAATAATGGATAGAATTTGGTTAGGAGGAAGGAAATGAGAACAGTGTGAACAATGGTGTGGAGAAGGAAAAGGCCAATAAATAAATAGATGAGCAGGGGTAGAATGTAGAAGATTAATATTTGGAAACGAAATTGAAAGAGTGTGAGGCTTGCTTTTGGAGGGTCTTAATGCCAGTTTAGGAATTGGGATATAGCTCTTCTGAAGAAAGCAAAGATTTATGAAAGTGATACCCTTATTGCCATTGTAAAGAAAATTTTTCCTAAACATGTGAGTATATGTGCATGTTCACAGGCACAAGGATGCACATGTTGATAACTGTTGTAGTAACATGAGCTGCTACCACCCATGTTGAAAAGTACCAGAATAGTTATTTTTCACTGATGAAGTAATCTGGAGTCGTCTTAAAAGAAGATGGATGGGTGTTGACCAAAAGTGTTTCGAGATGGTCTCAGACACGCCCCTAGCGCCAGCACATCCTAGTCAGCGCTGTGATATGATGTGGTTCTTATAATAATCAACAAGAAATGATGCCAGCTAAATTTTAAGAAGTGCTTTCAAATGTTAACATAATTTTGAAGGTGAATGTGCTTCACACTAGAATTCCAGCTTGTTAGTTGATGAGGTTTGTAAACTCTTAAGAGAAAATGATTAACCTAATTAATTAATTAATACCTAAGGATGAGAAGGGAGGGCTCTAAATTGTCCTGCCTTCAATATTATTATATGCATCATATGTATTATTACAATATACTTTGTGTTGCATTTCTGTATATATTTAACCAAAAATACTATCTTCTTTTATGATAATTAAATTATCTTGGGCTGTGGATATTAGCTAGATAGCTATTCTATATTAGAATCAACACTTGTCCCTGAGTTATACCTATTATCAAAAATGAAGGCTAGATTTGTGCCCTTCAGTATATATTTATAAAATGTCATTTGAAAATAAGTCTTTAAGGTTCATTGAATGACATGCTGTCGTATGGGCTTTTAAATGCAGAAGGCTGACTTTTTCTTTCTTCTCTGTTCAGAAAGCCCTTTGGTAACTTTTTCATCCCCTTACAGGAAGTATGCCTGCCTTGTTTGTGGTTTTCAGTCACTAATTTTTTTTTTAAGGGGAATTAAATGTAAAAGGCCACATCCTTAGAGGTTAATGTGACTTATGAGAGTCAAGTAAAAATCTAAGGCTACTTCTGCCCCTGGATTCCTTTTGACTGCAGGTAAACTAAGAAACACACTTAACCTGTGAAATAGTAATTGTATAGTCACCTTAGTCAATTTGTTTTCCTAATACTGCTTGAAACTTTCCCTTTAATTTTCCACCCCTCACACATTCTTTTTATAATGGCTCATCCTTCCAACACTATTTATTATTTAATAGTCTTTATTTCTTTGCTGTTTTAAAAGTGCACACTTATCATATTTATACATGGGGCTCTTCTGATCTCTTTATTCTCATATTCTCTCCCTCTCCCTCCCTCCTTCCCTTTCTCTCCCCCCTCCCCCCCCACCCCCGCACCCATCTCGGAAGAGGACGGGGTGTTTGTCTTTGGGTCTCACATCCCCCTGTCTCTTCTCAAAGCCTAACTCCTCTGACTGGGGGCACTGAGAGGGCACCTGAGAAAAAGGGAAAATGGTCTCTTCATTTAACTCCTCATGTTTGAGGTTCCTGTGTTTCTCTGCCAACATCCGTGGGCCACCGACATCCTCTTTTCAGCATCTATGTCAGTCAGATTCTCACTAGAAAAGAGAGGTCACACTGAAATTGAGACCAGGAAGAAGAGAAAAAACAGATTTTGGTGAGGAGCTATAAATTTCTGCAACATAGGGTACATACATTTTGAAAACTTAAGTCAGATAAATCAATCAGTCATTGAGATTACAATTTACATAAAATAAGCTGGGGAAGAAACAGCCACCATGAAGCAAGTTGTACAGGATTCTGGATGAAACCAAATGTCAGTGTCCAAAGGGATTGTGATCTTTTAGCTGCTATTTCTGAATATGTTTTTTTGAACCTTTAGAACTCCTGAAAGCTAAAATTTCCTTCAGATATCTCAACCCCTGAAGGACTAGAGAGGCACTTGTTTTGGGGCCACGTGGTGATCATGCTCTGATTTAGTTCTGGCTTTTCTCAATGTAACAGGAATAGCTGCCTTAGGGGTTTTTGCTGGTTATTTGTGATGGTACAGCTCAACCAACTGTACCATCCACCAGTGCCTGCCTGTGCCTGGCTGCCAGGCCAACGTCACCCCATTCTAATCTTGGAGATGCTTTAGATGAGATACTGAGTAATGCAGGGCCAATTACAAAAGATAAATCAAGTGCTGAGAGGTCAGATACACATTTCAGAAGCAATATAGAGGAAATTAGAGAAAAATATAGAGAGGAAATGGAGGCAGGTCTAAATTATGATCAGTAAATGTTATTATAAGTTATTTCAGTATACTGCCAGTCTCTATGAGGTTACTTTTTAAAGATCAGGCTTTTTTCTAGCCATGTTAATTGATACATGTTGTGGATACCACTAAAAACTGAATTAAGAAGGTGGTTTATAGTATCCATGGAGGCCACAAGAAACTGCTGATGTCCAGGATTACATCAGTGCTTGAGAGACCCATGGTATCCTCTCTTCATTCATGCCGTTCTCTTTCTTGCCCACTTCTGCCTTCTACTGGAACAGAAATTACTGGGAAGTATACAAAATGATAAGCAATGTGGCTTTAAATCTCACTTGACAGAATTTCTCCAAGTCATCTCACCCATTGCTGTGCTAACATTTAGAACCAGACATACTTACAGATCAGTAACACCAACAGACAGGAGGCAGGAGCCCAGCATCTTAGTTCTGGCTTTGCCGCCGCTTCACCAAGTGGTTAATCTTGGACAGTTGTTTCCCGTCTCAGTTTCCATGCATTAACTCAGGCGTTGGATATAGATGCTTTTAAAGACCCTTATATTCTGTGATGTGAACTAACAATTCACTAATGCAAAGTTAGGGAAACAAACTCAAGTCACACTCCTTCTTCCATTTGTCTCTTTCATGATTTTCTTTCATTCATTCTGGCAGAATATATTTTTGCCTAACAATATGGCCAACAAGACAAGGCAAGAGGATGAGGCAGTGGGTGGACCTATTCTTTACACCAACATAATGTGCCCGGAAAACTGGGTCACAGGAGTCTGTAACTGGTATAGATCTCACATTTTACCTTGGCCATATGGTAAGATTCAAATAAAGAAAAAGTGGCTCAGGAAAGTGAAGTGACTAGCTTAAGGTGAAACACTGGCAAACTCAAGAGCAGTGTCCTTTTTTTTTTTTTCTTTGAGTGCATCTTATTTTTTATCATGGTACAATGTATATAACATAAAATTTACAATTTTAACAATTTTATGTGTGACATTCAGTGTCATTGCATATACTCACATTGTCTTAAGAGCAGCATCTTGTCTTTTCAGGCTGCTATAACAAAATACCTCAGGTTGAGTGGCTTATAAGTAACAGGAATTTATTTCTCACAGTTCTAGAGGCTGAAAGTCTGAGATCAGGGTGCCAGTATGGTCAAGTGAGGGCCATCTTCTGGGTGGTGGACTTCTCCTTGTGTCGTCACATAGTGGAAGGAGAGAGGGAGCTCTCTTGGGCCTCTTTTATAAGGGCACTAATTCCATTCATGAGGACTATGCCTCACGACCAAATCACCTCACAAAGGCCCCATCCCGTAATATCATCATGTTGTGCATTAGGATTTCAACATGAGAATTTAGGGGGAACACAAATATTTAGCCTATAGCAAGTAGGAAATAGAGCCCATGTCTTTTAACTATTAATTCTGTGATGTCTTTCTTTATGTCTTACTATGCTGGCTTTCTTCCCTATATTGAAAACATTATAGTACATTAAGAGCCAAGTGTGGAAGCAAGGGACGCAAATCATACATATGGTAACTTTGTCTGCAGACAGATTTAGCAAAACTTGCTAAAATTATTAAATTTTATGCTATAAGAGCAGATTTTTAGATTGTTGTAATCATTGAGAGTTAAGTGTTAATTAACCACAAAGTGACTCAAGCTATTGCTATACAGTTTTCATTATAGTCAGAAGGTGATAGTTCTTTTAGAAAAATAAGATGCTGATTGTTACCATTTACACATAGAATTCAAAATTATTCTCACAATTCAAAATATGAAAAACTCATAGAATCCTTAAACTATATTAAAATGTTTTAAATATTGTTTACAATGTGGCAATAGCAAAAAGTTCCGAGTGCCTCTTTATAAAATTATAGAGTATTTTCTTCTTCCATAGGTACTTTTTACACATGTATCAGCACTGCATGATTGCAAATATTTAGATATAAAGAAAAACCCTGTAGAGCCAACATCACAATTATGTTTTAAAACCATGTCTCTTTCACTGCTCTTAAATGAATTGTAAATGTTTAATTGCAGCTTACACAAAATGACTCTGTGTTGGAAGCAGCATGTAATCAAAGTACTAAAATGCTTCCCCTCTTGTAATGCACAGCGATGCCTTGAATCACAGATCCTCTGAGAATAAAGTTGGTCTTGGAATCTGGCCATGCCAGTGTTGGGCTGGGAGCAGTGATGGATGAAAAGGAGGATGCAGCAGAATAATTTTAAATGTATTTTTTGTGTGGGAGTGCCAGAGCTTGAGCAAACATAAGAGGAGGACTACATTCCCCTCCACTCCAATTTTAAGATCCTGTTACCTGAAAATGGAGGAACTGTCTATCTCTTTGGCCATGAGCAACAATGGATTCTGTTTTATTGGCCAAAGGATCATCTCAGGGTAGAAAAGAATGTCCCCCAGGCAAGTCAAGTGTTCTAAGTAAACTTGATTGGAGGGGAATAAATAATAATAACAGCTACCCCTTTTGAGCACATACTCTGTGTCAAGCACTGTGAAATAAGGTTTATTATTCCCAAAAAACTTATGTGGATGTTATTGTCTCCCATTTTATTATAAAGTCAGAACAATTCATTGAGGTTGAATAAATTGTCCTAGCTCACAAAACTGTAAGTAAACTGGGAATTTATCCTAGGTCTGTATGGTTCAAGAACTCTTGCTTTTTCCTCTGTACTGTGTACTGTGTACCTGGCGCTGAGGTTTAGAATATATTATTAAACTAAATATTATTTTTACTCTCAGTAGTTTTCTGAAACTGAGGGGTAGCATTGGTATATAATTTTTATAATGACTTTTCTGATTCTATCATATAGTACAGTATAGTAAATGTCTCACTTGTCTTCCAACCTTGACGTTTAATTATATTCACCTTTGGGACTGCTATTACCGTCCCCTAAGACCAGAGACCTTGGTGAGTTAATTATGATCCTTTCTGCCTTATGCACCTTAGAGAGAAAAATAATCTTCTTGTCATCAGGGCTTTAAAATTGCTTTTATATTTACAAATGGAAGCCTTGAGAAATTTCCTATCTTCAGATCTGTTGTGCAAAGTGAAGAAGCCTTGGTCATTCCTGCCATGCTGTGTATCTTCAAGGGATTTCAGTAATCCTCATAACCTGATATCTTATCATCACTACTCCTTTTCCTCATCTGATACCCCTAGGCATTTTCTAACAGGGATAGATGCACTTTATAACATGCTATTCAACATCTTTCAGCTGTGTCTCATGGGATTCCTAATTAGAACTTCCCTTCTTACTGTATAAAGCTAAGAAGAAGTTACAAGAAGTCCCATACACTCAGCTAGCAAAATCATAGATCATTTCTGTGTACTGACAAGGGTCAAACAGGTGCAGGAAACCCAGATATAACCCTGCCAGTTAGGGAAGGGACATTCATACACGAAGATCTGTGGTATTTAGATGATGACTGAATAGCCAAATTTCAAGGTCTGTTAAGAAATTGAAAAACAAAGAACTTGATCCTGTCAAAAAAGAGCAAGATCTTGTCACTTACAAAGAAAGAATTTGAGATGAAATAATATCAGTAATGTAGAGCTACTGAGAGGAGGAGGTTATTTTCACCTGCCCGACCCCTTATTTTATATTGTTCTATTGATGAACCGCAAGTCAAGATGTCTGGAGGCAGTGCTGGCTATTGCCTTGAAGTCTGAGGTCATAGGTTTAGGTCTTAGCTCTGTCATGTATTTAACTTTGTGAAACAAATGTCTTATCTTCTTTGAGCTTCCATTTACATAGCTGTAAGACAGAGACAGTAAAACCTGCCTTACCTACTTCACAGGCATTTGTGAGAATAAAGTGAGGTAGTGTATTGGTAATGTATGGGAATTAACTTTGTTAATTGTAAGATAGTATTAGCATAACTGGCTGCATAATTTGTGGGGCCCAGTGCAAAATAAAAATGCTGGCCTCTTGTTCAAAAACTAGTAACAATTTCAAGCTGTCGATAGCAAAGCCTTAAATCGAAGACAGGGTTCTTCTAAGCACAGGGCCCTGTGGACTACATAGGTTGTACGCCCATGTAGCCAGTCCTGAGTGTTCATAGTAGTATAGGATACTCCCCCTTGCTCCACTTGTCCTACTGCAGCTGTATTATTGTAGCAAGACTGCTTTGTCTTTCTGATATCCTGCTGCTTGTAATGCATTTCCCCTTAGAAGCAAGTGCTTAGGAATGATATAAGTACATAGGAAGTTAGACTTAGTTATCATCACACTTCTGGTACAGTAGGGGTTAAACAAGCTTCATCCAGGCAATACTTCTCTAATGATAGTTAATTATTGTTAATGGTTAAAATCTTTCCATGGGGAACTGGAATTTATTAATTTTCACTCTGCAGCTTTTAGAACACAGCCTACTTTTCAGTTGGGAACTTTCTGTACTTTTCTCCAGCAGACTGGCTGCCACATTAGGAGAGAATATGATAGTTGCCTGAAAAATTCCAGTTCAGCTTTCTCTCCAAGGATATTTGATCCTTCCACAGGGAAATCATTAGTTATCCATTTGTGCCCAGAGCTGCCAAGAGCATTAAAAAAGTCTCTGGAAAGTTGTGGCATAGACAACAGAAGGAGGTAAATAAGAAATGGAAAAAATCCAATAAGCTGATTCCCCTATGGGATGGTACGAAATTGTATACTGTAACCTGGGTTTCTTTCTAGTCTACTTTTAAATAAAATTTCATAAGCTTCTTCTAGGTCATGAAGTTTTTTTCTTGCCATTCAGCAAAAAAAAAATATTTATTTATTTAAAAAAGTATTTCATTGCACAGACTTACATCTCTTGCATTTCTACAAATCTTGTTTTCTTCCTTAGTGTTTTACATCCCATGCATTTACAGACTTCTTTTGGCCCTTCTCAGTAACTGTAGAGACTAGGTGCTGTGCAAATTAGATCTTTTTTCTTTCTGCATCAGTCAGTCCTGCCATATTCAGCACCATTACTCATCTGGGAACACGTCCCTGTCTATCACCTGCTCTATGTTGCTGAGCTGGTCCAAAGAGAATGAAAACTTTTGGTTCTTTAGCTGTAGAAAGCTGTGCATATCTCTGGATTTTATTTTGAAATGGCACCTAAATAATTTTGGCCATTTTTTTCTGCCAAGGTTACTGCTATGAAGTAGTATACGTACTGGGTACAGTCAGGATTAGCTAGAAGGGATTGATCAGCAGTATCCAAATCAGAAAGTTCAAGCAAGAAAACCATGCCTTGAATTTTACAATTAGGGAATCAGTCTCATTAAATTCTCTTCAATTAGCCGCTGTTGAGGCAAGGTCTCTGTAAGTGTGGGAGTCGTGGAGATGCCCTGCTTGTGTCTCCTTTCAAGAAGAAACTTATTTTTAAGCTGTGAGACATGTAGTTAGCTAACAGCAACCAACTATAGCACCTTTGGCATCTGCCGTGGCATTGGGCCAAGATCACCATCATCTTAGGTGGCTTTCAGCATGTCACTGAACATGTTAGGGGTACTAGGGGTTGGTCATTTCTGCCTAATGTGGGACTCCTCTAGTGGGCAGTCTTTGTTCCACAGCATCCTATGGGAGTTGGCTTAGGCTTTGTCAGACCTGCATCATAGCCCGAGGCTTACCTGGACCAGTCCTGCTTCCTTCCTTCTTTCCTTCCACAGGTATCAGATCTACTGAATGGCTGAAGACTTTTCCTACTCAGTTTGCTTCCTCTTGCTTTATCTTTATATTTCATGAGCCTTATCACAGAATAATCCACTTACTCCTGAACAGACGCAGAAGGGATTCAATGACTGACTCGGCATGGACCTCACTTAGCCACCTGTTGTGGTAAAATTCCACTGTTTCAGTGACCACCTTCACGATGCCTGTGAGATCCACTACCACAAATAAGGATCTGGCTCCTCTCACCCCCTCCTGCCTCGAAGCACCCAGGTGACGGGCATAGGATCTGGCTTCCCCAGCATTTGCTGAAGGGGCAGGTGATGTCCCCAAGATGTAGGGAATTAATTTCCCATGGTGTGAACGTTGACTCTTCAGGTGACAGGAGTCAGGAGGGAACAGCAAAGAAATTCCTTCTTATCCCTTTTCTGTGGACTCTCCCTTCCTTCTTATCCCTTTTCTGTGTAGTCTTACACACCTTTCTAAGGCTGCTGTCCCACGAGCCTGAACAATCAGTGGACCATGCTACAAAGCTGTGACCAGTTCAGTAGTATACTCCCTTATGTGTTCTCTCCCTCATTTAGTACCTTTTTGTTTTACCCCTGCTTCTCTGGAATTGGTCTTTCTAATAAGTTGTTAGCAGTAAGCTTTTGACTTAGTCTTTCTAGGGAAATTACACTGAGACAGGCATTACTGAATAGTTGCTATTATTATTGGTATTATTCTGTCTACCTGAGACTCTGTAAGTCACTACTTTATTCATACCATCTTGCTATGCAGCCCAGCATAACCTGTCTACTTGTTGTAAAAGAGCATAATGCTCATAATATTTTAGAGAAAATCTAGCAGAGAAGGATTCAAAGACATCTTCTACTGACTAGCTATATGTTTGTGTAACAGATTCTCAATCTGATTAGGCAAAGAATATTGTACTCTGGTTTATAATTTGTATTAGTAGATTTTGATAATCATTTTAATTGCAGATTTTTCATTTTTATTCCATCCACATGTGTATATTGAGAGTGGAGGGTCTTCAGGGTCCTAGCTTAGAATTTGAACATTTTCTGTGGGCACTTAGGAGTCACTGGAGGGTAGAGAAATGAAGTGACATGATCAGAGTAAAGCTTTATGCGTATTTGTCTGGAGGTACATGGGATTCAAAAGGGAAGAGTAGATGTCACATGTGAAAGGCTATGGACAGCTGGACATTAATATTAAAACAAATCCCTGTAGAGATGGGGAGGATGCCAAACAATTCTCTAACTTGGAAGTAAGTAAGAGAAGGGAAGCTGGAAGAATTTAGTGATTGTACCCCAAGGAATCACCATAATAGTACAAATCTTCACTCTTCATTCTTTAGTGGTGAGATGAAGGCAACCATATATTTATTTGAACATTTATTAAATACCAGCCATGTGACCATGAAAGGAATTGTACATGTATAATCACACTTAGCCCTCTTAATCTGTAAAGTATACATTCATACTCCTTTTCATAGATGAGGAAAAGTCATACTCAAAGTGTTAATTAAGAGCTCAATGTTGCATACCTCCTATGTGGCCAGGCCAGAATTTAACCCAGAGTTTACTGACTCTGATGCCTGTGCTGTCAATACCACACCACACTCTCTGTCACATATACTGTCCTGTGTGGTTGAAGACCCAATGAATGATAGACACAGTACAGGACTATACAAGGCAGTCTAAAGCCAAGATGTCAGAGTTGGCTAAGGATTTTCTTCTATCTTCTCTTCTTTTCTTCTAGGTATAAGAAATGTCTACCTTTGATATGTGAAAAATAGGTTATTTTCCGGAGCCTCCATGAAGACTGATAGCATGTTTATGGCAATGGTTTCATACTTTAGGACCAACACATCTGAGCAATGTTGGTCTAAAATATAAGAATAAATTATTGTAGCTATAACATGCAGTTTCCAGATGTAAAGCTCATTCCTTACCATGTTGTATTTACTGTCTTCTACCTTGGTAATTTTTTTTTTCAGTAAGTTTATAACAGACTTTACTTAGCCACTTCTTCTGCAGCAGCAGAGGCGCTGCTGTGTAGGACACTCATGGTGTCATTAGTTCAGCTATCATGTGACTCTCTTGAATTTAGGAAATATTCTAAGAATGAGTGAAATTGTTTATAGGCATTCCAGTGCAGCTGCAGTGGAGTTGAAGTTATTTCCCATAGCATCATACTAAATGCTGTTTTTACTAAAGTAAACACACAGTTAATAGAATTAAACTGTATTCTTTTTTATTCTGTCAGGAAAAATTACCATAATTCTATAAGCTAGCATTTTATATTCAGGCTGATACTAGCTTGCTATTCCACAGTGTGCTCATACTTTCAGAAGAGTGAGGAAAACATGCATCTTCGGGAGGGAGCCAAATTCTCTCAACTTTTGCTGAAACACATTACAAGCTTCCTCTAATTCTTGCCTCTAACAATTCGCTACATTATTATTGAATTGCATTACAGGTTCATCTTACTCTGAATAAACCATAAAGATAAGTTGTGAAACTGATGAGAGACTACGACTCCTCACTTTGCATGAATGTTCGCTATATAATGAGTTAAAGAGTTTACTGAAAATAGATTCTCTTTGTAAAAACATCTGTTTTGATGTTTTACTGGGAATACTGGCCATCCTTGACATACCAGTGGTCCATGTATATGAACTGGTGTCCATAGCTTCAGGAGCCACTGGGGAAAGTACCAAAGTAGGCAGGAGTTCTGCTCACTCTTTCACTCTTGTCTTTGCTGCTGGATTCCATATTGGATCTTCGTATCCTTACAAATCATTATCCCCTTACAGAACTCAGTTGACTCTCTCTGTGTGTGTGTGTGTGTGCACGTGCGTGCGTGTGCGTGCATATGTGCACAGTGTGTCTGCCTTTCTTCCTCACTAGAATATAAACTCCATAAGGGTAGAGTCTATGAATGGATTTGCTGATTTGTGGTGTCCCTAGAACCTAGTCCAGTACCGGATACATGGAATACATTCAGTAGAGTTCTGTTAAGTCCATTAGTTTGTTTGGTTACTCATTTGGTCATGTATTCTATAATTTATCAAACATGTATTGCGTGCCTTTTATAAAATATTCACTGGTTTAGGCGTTGGAGTTAAATGCGGTATTAAAATATATGTATGTATGTTTGTGTATATATATTTTCTACAGCTCCAGATTCAGGTGCTTCTGAGGAATCTGTACCATTGATTCTAAAGGCAACAGCGTAGGAACATGTGGTAGCTCAAGTCACCGATGGAGTTGTTATCACTGATAAACTATGGGTGAGGGAGCCTCTTTTCTGGTACCAGTGCGGATAGTCTTTGGATTAGAAGGTTAAATGTATTCTTAGAATCTAATTTTAAAGTATAAATTAGTCCTTGTTTTAGAAATAACATTTAAAATTGCACTTGAATATTTTAAGTCTAGTAATAGCAGGGTAAGCTCGCAACATACTACTCTCCAAAGGGAGTTCCAGGTATGGTGCTAGAAGCAAAGGGTCAGAAGTTGGGGCACACAGGAGCTGTGGAAGGGATTGGCGAGGATCTGGGACTGAGCGTCCACAGAGTCCCTGTACCAGGACTCTTGTTATTATCACAGAAACGTATGGCAGGGGTGAAGAGAAAATGAGCCTATCTCTATTATTAAGATAGGGGCCTAGAGAAGCTTAATTTAGTTAATAAATGGGACATAGCCTTATTCTGATACTTCAAGACAAATATTTGCTAGACTGAACTGCTAGAACTCAACTGATTCATAAAATGGAGGCTGTTTGCTCTTCTATTTTGTAAAGTGAGGCTCACCTTAACAGTTTACAGTTTACAGTAGTACTTTAACAAGTGGAATAGTGAAAGTGCCCTTCTTTCTTCCTTGATATAACCACCTAGAGTTAGGAATTCATTGTCATAGACAAACAGTTTGTTATATGTAGGACTAGATTTTCTTTTTTATGCCTCATTCTAATGGTGTTTAATGAAATTTACTTCGGCTTAGTAGGCATGAGAATAACTGAACGCTTGGACTTATTCAGAAAAAATTCAGGCAGAGGGTTGTTTGGTGTAGGGAGATAAGCCCTTATCACGCAGGATATGTATTCTATGAGAACAGGGACACAGTAGAAGTGTAAGCCTGTGAATCCAGTGTATGAACATTTATTGGAGCAGAAACCACTAAGGTGACAATTAGCTGTGAACAGACTGCGTGTTTAACTGGAAAAGGAGCATGCAATTTAGTATTTACAAGATAAAAGCTATTCTTCCTTGCTAAACTAAAGAATATCTTCAACTGTGGATTTCTTTTTAAGTTTTCACCAAGGTTATTAATGATCAACCTTCCTGCTCTCTTTATTGGCCTTAGACATTATGTGGGAGAGAAAAGAAGTGGGAAGCTCAGTTTTTGTCCCTAAGAAACCCACAGTACAGGTGAGGACAAACATGATGTACAGCATGGATCATCAGTTGTTTGGTGGGTCTGTGCCAAGCATTGTACTAGATATTTTGCTCCTAGGGTAAAATTTAATACTCACCACAGAACTGAATTATTATTCTCATTTTTTTTTTTTTTTTTTTTTTGCGGTACGCAAGTTCTCACTGTTATGGCC
>NC_041214.2:103838357-103839091 GCF_002837175.3 Physeter macrocephalus | reverse complement strand
GATCTTTGCTATTGTTTTCTTCATTTCTATTTCATTTATTTCTGCTCTGATCTTTATGATTTCTTTCCTTCTACTAATTTTGGGTTTTCTTTTTTCTTTGTTTTCTAGTTGCTTTATGCGTAAGGTTAGATTGTTTATTTTAGATTTTTCTTGTTTCTTGAGGTAAGCTTGAATTTCTATGAACTTCCCTCTTAGAACTGCTTTTGCTGTGTCCCATAGGATTTGGATCATGTTTTTGTTTTCATTTGTTTCTAGGTATTTTTTAAATTTTCTCTTTGATTTCTTCAGTGATCTCTTGGTTATTTAGCAGCGCACTGTTTACCCTCCATGTATTTGTGTTTTTTACTGTTTTTCTTGTAATTGATTTCTCATAGCATTGTGATTGGAAAAGATGCTTGGTACGATTTCAGTTTTCTTAAATTTTCCATGGTTTGATTTGTGACCCGAAATGTGATCTATTCTGGAGAACGTTCCATGTGCACTTGAGGAGAAAGTGTATTCTTCCGCTTTCAAGTGGAATGTCCTAAAAATATCAGTTAAGTCTATCTGGTCTATTGTGTCATTTAAAGCTTTTGTTTCCTTTTTTATTTTCTGTCTGGATGATCTGTCTATTGGTGTAAGTGGGGTGTTAAAGTCCCCCACTATTATTGTGTTACTGTCAATTTCTCCTTTTATGGCTGCTAGCATTTGCCTTATGTATTGAGGTGCTCCTGTGTTGGGTGCATAAATATTTA
>NC_041214.2:103837985-103838340 GCF_002837175.3 Physeter macrocephalus | reverse complement strand
TTATTGATCTTTGCTATTGTTTTCTTCATTTCTATTTCATTTATTTCTGCTCTGATCTTTATGATTTCTTTCCTTCTACTAATTTTGGGTTTTCTTTTTTCTTTGTTTTCTAGTTGCTTTATGCGTAAGGTTAGATTGTTTATTTTAGATTTTTCTTGTTTCTTGAGGTAAGCTTGAATTTCTATGAACTTCCCTCTTAGAACTGCTTTTGCTGTGTCCCATAGGATTTGGATCATGTTTTTGTTTTCATTTGTTTCTAGGTATTTTTTAAATTTTCTCTTTGATTTCTTCAGTGATCTCTTGGTTATGTAGTAGTGTATTGTTTAGCCTCCATGTGTTTGTATTTTTTGCAGAT
>NC_041214.2:103834959-103837921 GCF_002837175.3 Physeter macrocephalus | reverse complement strand
TATTATTGTGTTACTGTCAATTTCTCCTTTTATGGCTGCTAGCATTTGCCTTATGTATTGAGGTGCTCCTGTGTTGGGTGCATAAATATTTATAATTGCTACATTTTCTTTTTGGATTGATCCCTTGATCATTATGTAGTGTCCTTCCTTATCTCTTGTAACAGTCTTTATTTTAATGTCTAATTTGCCTGATATGAGTATTGCTACTCTAATTTCTTGTGATTTCCATTTGCATGGAATATCTTTTTTCATCCCCTTACTTTCAGTCTGTATGTGTCCCTAGGTCTGAAGTTGATCTCTTGTAGACATTGTATAGAAGGGTCTTGTTTTTGTATCCATTCAACCAGTCTGTGTCTTTTGGTTGGAGCATTTAATTCATTTTCATTCAAGGTGATTATCGATATGTATGTTCCTATTACCATTTTTCATTTTTTTTTTTTTTTTTTTTGCGGTACGCGGGCCTCTCACTGTTATGGCCTCTCCCATTGTGGAGCACAGGCTCCGGATGCGCAGGCTCAGCGGCCATGGCTCACGGGCCCAGCCGCTCCGCGTCATGTGGGATCTTCCCGGACCGGGGCACAAACCCATGTCCCCTGCATCGGCAGGTGGACTCTCAACCACTGCACCACCAGGGAAGCCCTATTCTCATTTTTAAAATGAGGCTCAGAGAGACAAAATAATTTGGTTATGGTAAAACAACTTGTTAGTGTTCTGTTAAGGATTCACATCTGAACCAAAGCTGTCTTTTTACTAAACTGAGCTGCTTGTTAAGAATAGTGTCAAAAAGTTTAAAGTCCAAATTGATCTGAGACTAGCAGAAGCATGCAAAAACTGTCAGAAATGCATTTTTAAAAAGCTGTGTTTGAGGAAAAAGATCAATAAGTAACAGTGTGTTGATTAGGGCCAACATTACAATATTGATAAGAAATACAGAGAAGCAGAAACCCTCAATTTTTGTTTTGCTTTTGTCTTCTCTGTCAAATAGAATGATCTTCAAACCATAGGGTAAAACAAATATTGGTTCCAGGGGAATTTAAATCTATATGGGTGAAGATTTTATGAGACAGCACCTAATGGATCTAAATTAACTCAGGTCTCCTACTAGATGAAATAGGCCCTTGAAGACTAGGACAACTTGAAAAGGATCGATACACCTGTTATATTCTCATAGCACCCTGTAAGGCAGTGTATGTTATGATTTGTGAAGTTCCTTTAGCATTTGTTGTAAAGCTGGTTTGTTGGTGCTGAATTCTTGTACCTTTTGCTTGTCTGTAAAGGTTTTAATTTCTCTGTGGAATCTGAAGGAGATCCTTGCTGGGTAGAATAATCTTGGCTGTAGGTTTTTCCCTTTCATCACTTTAAATATATCCTGTTACTCCCTTCTGGCTTGCAGAGTTTGTGCTGAAAGATCAGCTGTTAACCTTATGGGGATTCTCTTGTATGTTATTTGTTGCTTTTCCCTTGCTGCTTTTAATATTTTTTCTTTGTTTTTAATTTCTGATAGTTTGATTAACGTGTCTCAGCGTGTTTCTCTTTTGATTTATCCTGTATGGGACTCTGTGCTTTCTGAACTTGATTGACTATTTCCTTTCCCATGTTAGGGAAGTTTTTGACTATAATCTCTTCTAATATTTTCTCAGACCCTTTCTTTTTCTCTTCTTCTTCTGGGACCCCCCCATAATTGGAATGTTGGTGCGTTTACTGTTGTCCCAGAGGTCTCTGAGACTGTCCTCAGAGACCTCTTTTCATTTTTTTTCTTTATTCTGCTCCCTGGCAGTTATTTCCACCATTTTATCTTCTGACTCATTTGTCCATTCCTCTGCCTCAGTTATTCTGCTATGGAGTAAGTATATGTTTGTTTGTGGCCATTCCAATGATTACTTTTCTATCTAAACTCCAAATGCTATGTCTGTTGGTCTGTCTGCTGTTTCCCTGGTGGCTAGTACAGTGCCTGGGATGTAGTTGGGACTTAGCACACCTTCAAGGAAGAAAGGGCAGTGTATGTTATGATTTGTAAGTATATGTTTGTTTGTGGCCATTCCAATGATTACTTTTCTATCTAAACTCCAAGTGCTATGTCTGTTGTTCTGTCTGCTGTTTCCCTGGTGGCTAGTACAGTGCCTGGGATGTAGTTGGGACTTAGCACGGAAGAAAGGATTTCAATTATTGTGTTGTTCATCACTGTTTGTTTGCTCTTTAGTTCTTCTGGATCCTGGTTGAATGTTTCTTGTATTTTCTCCATTCTGTTTCCGATATTTTGGATCATCTTTACTATCATTACTCTAAATTCTCTTTCAGGTATGTTGCCTGTTTCGTCTTCATTTATTTGGTCTTGTAGGTTTTTACATTGCTCCTTCGTCTGTTACAAATTTTTTTGTCATTTCTTTTTTTTTTTTTTTTTTTTAATACGTGGGGCTGTATTCCTGTTGTTTGGCCAGAGACATCCAGCACTGGAGTTTGCAGGCAGTTGGATAGAGCCAGGTCTTGATGCTGAGATGAGGAACTCGGGGAGGCCTCACTCCGATTAATATTCCCTGGGGTCTGAGGTTCTCTGTTAGTCCAGCAGTTTGGACTTGGGGTTCCCACCACAGGAGCTCGGGCCTGACCTCCAGCCTGGGAACCAATGTCCCACAAGCTGTGTGGCATGGTGAAAAAAAAAAGCAAGGAGCAATACAATAACAAAGAATAAAAAACACAATAAAATTAGAAAGAGAAAAAATATATTAGGAAAAGTAAAAATATAATTGAAACAACTGCAACAAGGTAAAATAAAACCACAACAGAAAAAAAAAAAGCCTTGGCTATAGGGGTCAGAGTTTAGGTGGAGGTGGAACTTCTGCAGGGGCGGGGTTTAGGGTGGGACGGGATCTAGGTGGGTGGGTGGTGACGTTTGAGCGTGGGGTGGCGCCTAGGCTCAGGATCCATGCAGCTTGTAAAGGCCTTGGGGGTGGGGGCCTAGGCT
>NC_041214.2:103828788-103834394 GCF_002837175.3 Physeter macrocephalus | reverse complement strand
TTTTTTTTTTTTTTGTTTTTGGTCAGAGATCACTCACAGATCTCTGGGTATAGAATATGTTACTGATGGTTTTGCAGTGTCACAGGGAAGAATTATATAATGTGTGGCACAAAATGGCACCTTTTTGCTGGCTACTGCCCATGACTTCTCTCTCCTGTCCCCTTCTTTTTACTTTCATTTTTGTTAGATTTCCCTGGAAACTTCAAATTGGTTGTCTTCTATCATGCAAAACTAAAGTTTTGATATCTCTAATCCAGGCTCTTGAGATCCCACTTTCTACACCATCATTTACCAAAATTATTTTCTTTTAAAAAAATTCTACGTTTATCAATGTATTGCATTCACATGGTTAAAAATCAAAAAGGACTAAAGGGCGTATTTTGAATAAAATATAGACTCCTGTCCCATACTTCCTCATTCTCAAGTCTTGCTCTCCTAATGTGTCAACTTCAGCTCTTTTACAGATATCTTGTAGATATCTTCTGCAGTTTTCCAACATCTTTATAAATATTTATATTTGTGCTGCTGTTCATTAGTTTTTCAATCTTAGTGTTTTTAGACTTCCTGTTATGGTAATTCAGGATTTATCACTCTTAATACACGTCCCTCCACATGTACACGTGTTCTCTCAGTGTAATTTAGTATATATTTAATTAACTCAGTACTCAGTTTTTATGTTACTGAGTAGTTAAATATTATTTACTACTGAGCCAAGTAGTATACTGTTTCTTCTTTCCCAAATTTACTCTATTGTTTTACTATATTTATTATTGCTTATATTTCTCTATTTTGCATTTCTTCCAAAAGCTCCAATAAAACTGTCAAACACTTGCTAATATATTTTCAAATGTTAAGATGTAAGAGATAATAAATCAGTTTCTTCATTTTTTTTTTTTTTTTTTTTTTTTTTGCACTAGAAAGCCCTCCTCCCATTTGTCTATCATCCTTCTCTGGTCTCAGCTGGTTACACTTTAGGCATCATGATCAGATGTCCTCCTGGAATTCCCTTCATTCTTTTTCGGTGTTTGATCCTGTGTCTGGGATGCCATGTATTACTCTCTCTTGGTTTATTCCCTTATTTTGTGGAGCTCATCTTCTAGGATCTCTCTAAGAAAGGGTGATGGCATTTATTTGAATTTGCTGCATGTCTGAAAATGTTTTTATTATACTCTCACATTTGATTGATAATTTATGGAATAGTACACATCTCTCATTTGATGGGAAGAGTGGCTGTTGAGTTTCTCTCAAACATCCTCCTTATATTTTTATGATTTCCCATTCTGTGAATTCTGTCTCTACAAGGTACAATCCAGAATACTCCTTTCACCAACCTCCTTTGCAGTTATGGTGCACTTATGTGAGTTCATCTTATCAGACAGTCCTTACCAGTACAGGATTACATTCAGAAGCAAGTAGCTTTAGTGTTATTGGAAGAAACCATTTTGCTGGTGAAGGTTCAGAGGCATGTGGTTTTCAGGGGCACTAGTGTCACTGGTGTCATGGGAGGAGAAATTGCAGTGCATGATTGGTGCAGTAGTAAAATAAAATGGCTTTTCCATCAGGGTGGTTCTGCAGTGTAGTTCTGACTCTTGGTACTGGAACCCTGATCTTGAGCTTATTTCTCCAGCGTTCCTAATGATTCAGTGAGCTATCTACTATCCTTTAAAAAACTCAGTTTTCTTAGCCTACAGGGTACATTCTCTTGTTTGCAGTGAAGACTGATACAGTTAGTTTGGAATTCTAGATTAAGAATAATTTTGTATCAGAAGTTGAGAGGTTCAGCTTTGCTGTCATTTAATATCTAGTGTTGCTGATGTATGTAATGCCTATTATTTTATAAAGACTGTGTGTGTGTGCTATCTTATAAACTTTCAGAATCTTCCCTTACCTCTTGATAAAATTTCTAATGGTGTTTCTTATTGTTCTGGGCATTCCGGAGCACCCTCTTTCTGGAAAATTATTTATTTCAGTTCAAGTAAAACTAATATTATTTCTTTGATATTATCTGTATTCAGGATTTCTGGAATTCCTATTAAATGCCAGAAAGCAGGGTGCAATTCTCTTATTTTGTTATGTCTTTCCTATATTCTATGTCGTTTTACATTTTAGTCTACTTTCCTGGATTTCCCAACTATAACTTCCATCTCTGCTTTTGATTAAAAAAATCAGTTTAATATCTTTCATTTTCAGGAGCTCTTTAAAAAATTTTTTTCACATCGTTATTGGAGTATAATGCTTTACAATGTTGTGTTAGTTTCTGCTGTACAACAAAGTGAATCAGCTATATGTATATATATATATCCCCATATCCCCTCCCCCTTGAGCCTCCCTCCAGCACTCCCTATCCCATCCCTCTAGGTCATCACAAAGCACCGAACTGATCTCCGTGTGCTATGCAGCTGCTTCCCACTAGCCATCCATTTTACATTTGGTAGTGTATATATGTCAGTGTTACTTTCCCACTTCATCCCAGCTTCCCCTTCCCCCCCGCCCCCATGCCCTCGAGTCTGTTCTCTACATCTGTGTCTTTATTCCTTCCCTTCCACTAGGTTCATCAGTACTGCTTTTTAAAATTCCATATATATGCATTAGCATATGGTATTTGTTTTTCTCCTTCTGACTTACTTCACTGTGTATGACAGATTCTAGGTCCATACATCTCACTACAAATAACTCAATTTCGTTCCTGTTTATGGCTGAGTAATAGTCCATTGTATATATATGTGCCATATCTTCTTTATCCAATCATCTGTTGATGGATATTAGGTTGCTTCCATGTCCTGGCTATTGTAAATAGAGCTGCAATCAATATTGTAGTACATGTCTCTTTCTGAATTATGGTTTTCTCAGAGTATATGCCCAGTAGTGGGATTGCTGGGTCGTATGGTAGTTCTATTTTTAGTTTTTTAAGGAACCTCCAGACAGTTCTTCATAGTGGCTGTATCAATTTACATTCCCACCAACAGTTCAGGAGGGTTCCCTTTTCACCACACCCTCTCCAGCATTTATTGTTTGTAGATTTCTTGATGATGGCCCTTCTGACCGGTGTGAGATGATATCTCATTGTAGTTTTGATATGCATTTCTCTAATGATTAGTGATGTTGAGCATCCTTTCATGTGTTGGCCATCTGTATATCTTCTTTGGAGAAATGTCTATTTAGGTCATCTGCCCATTTTTCTGGCCTTACATTTAGGTCTTTGATCCATTTTGAGTTTATTTTTGTGTATGGTGTTAGGGACTGTTCTAATTTCATTCTTTTACATGGAGCTGTCCAGTTTTCCTAGCACCACTTATTGAAGAGGCTGTCTTTCTTCATTGTATATTCTTGCCTCCTTTATCAAAGATAAGATGACCATATGTGTGTGGGTTTATCTCTGGGTTTTCTATCCTGTTCTATTGATCTATATTTCTGTTTTTGTGCCAGTACCATATTGTCCTGATTACTGTAGCTTTGTAGTGTATTCTAAGTCTGGGAGCGTGATTCCTCCAGCTCTGTTTTTCTTTCTCAAGATTGCATTGAGTATTCAGGGTCTTTTGTGTTTCCATTCAAATTGTGAAATTTTTTGTTCTAGTTCTGTGAAAAATGCCATTTGTAGTTTGATAGGGATTGCACTGAATCTGTAGGTTGCTTTGGGTAGTATAGTAATTTTCACAATGTTGATTCTTCTAGTCTGGGAGCATGGTATATCTCTCCATCTATTTATGTTATCTTTGATTTCTTTCATCAGTATTTTACAGTTTTCTGAGTACAGGTCTTTTGTCTCCTTAGGTAGGTTTATTCCTAGGTATTTTTTTCTTTTTGTTGGAATGGTAAATGGGAGTGTTTCCTTAATTTCCCTTTCTGATTTTTCATTGTTAGTGTATAGGAATGCAAGAGATTTCTGTGCATTAATTTTGTATCCTCCAGCCTTACCAAATTCATTGATTAGTTTTAGTAATTTTCTGTTGGCATCTTTAGGATTTTCTATGTATAGTATCATGTCATCAGCAAAAAGTGACAGTTTTACTTCTTCTTTTCCAACTTGTATTTCTATTCCTTTTATTTCTTTTTCTTCTCTGATTGCTGTGGCTAGGACTTCCAATACTATGTTGAATACTAGTGGTGAGAGTGGACATCCTTGTCTTGTTCCAGATCTTAGAGGAAATGCTTTCACTTTTTCACCATTGAGAATGATGTTTGCTGTGGGTTTGTCATATATGGCTTTTATTATGTTGAGGTATGTTCCCTCAATGCCCACCTTCTGGAGAGTTTTTAATCATAAATGGCTGTTGAATTTTGTCAGAAGGTTTCTCTGCATCTATTGAGATGCCCATATGGTTTTTAATTCTTTAATTTGTTAATATGGTATATCACATTGATTGTTTTGCATGTATTGAAGAATCTTTGCAGCCCTGGGGTAAATCCCACTTGTTCATGGTATATGATCATTTTAATGTGTTTTGGGTTCTGCTTGCTAGTGTTTTGTTGAGAATTTTTGCATCTATGTTGATAAGTGATATTGGTCTATAATTTTCTTTTTTTGTGTGATATCTTTTGTCTGGTTTTGGTATCAGGGTAATGGTGGCCTCATAGAACGAGTTTGGGAGTGTTCCTCCCTCTGCAATTTTTTGGAAGAGTTTGAGTAGTATAGGTATTAACTGTTCTCTAAATGTTTGATAGAATTGGCCTGTGAAGCCATCTGGTCCTGGACTTTTGTTTGTTGGGAGATTTTTAATTACAGTTTCTATTTCATTACCTGTGATTGGTCTGTTTATACTTTTAATTCTTCCTGGTTAAATCTTGGAAGGTTGTACTTTTCCAAGAATTTGTCCATTTCTTTCAGATTGTCCATTTTATTGGCATGTAGTTGCTTGTAGTAATCTCTTATGATCTTTTGTGTTTCTGCAGTGTCAGTTGTAATCTCTCCTTTTTCATTTCTAATTTTATTGATTTACATCCTCTCCCTTTTTTTCTTGATGAATCTGGCTAAAGGTTTATCAATTTTTTTATCTTCTCAAATGACGATCTTAGAGGAAATGCTTTCACTTTTTCACCATTGAGAATGATGTTTGCTGTGGGTTTGTCATATATGGCTTTTATTATGTTGAGGTATGTTCCCTCAATGCCCACCTTCTGGAGAGTTTTTAATCATAAATGGCTGTTGAATTTTGTCAGAAGGTTTCTCTGCATCTATTGAGATGCCCATATGGTTTTTAATTCTTTAATTTGTTAATATGGTATATCACATTGATTGTTTTGCATGTATTGAAGAATCTTTGCAGCCCTGGGGTAAATCCCACTTGTTCATGGTATATGATCATTTTAATGTGTTTTGGGTTCTGCTTGCTAGTGTTTTGTTGAGAATTTTTGCATCTATGTTGATAAGTGATATTGGTCTATAATTTTCTTTTTTTGTGTGATATCTTTTGTCTGGTTTTGGTATCAGGGTAATGGTGGCCTCATAGAACGAGTTTGGGAGTGTTCCTCCCTCTGCAATTTTTTGGAAGAGTTTGAGTAGTATAGGTATTAACTGTTCTCTAAATGTTTGATAGAATTGGCCTGTGAAGCCATCTGGTCCTGGACTTTTGTTTGTTGGGAGATTTTTAATTACAGTTTCTATTTCA
>NC_041214.2:103789856-103827196 GCF_002837175.3 Physeter macrocephalus | reverse complement strand
TTTTTTCTTTATTCTGCTCCCTGGCAGTTATTTCCACCATTTTATCTTCTGACTCATTTGTCCATTCCTCTGCCTCAGTTATTCTGCTATGGATTCCTTCTAGAGTATTTTTAATTTCAATTATTGTGTTGTTCATCACTGTTTGTTTGCTCTTTAGTTCTTCTGGATCCTGGTTGAATGTTTCTTGTATTTTCTCCATTCTGTTTCCGATATTTTGGATCATCTTTACTATCATTACTCTAAATTCTCTTTCAGGTATGTTGCCTGTTTCGTCTTCATTTATTTGGTCTTGTAGGTTTTTACATTGCTCCTTCGTCTGTTACAAATTTTTTTGTCATTTCTTTTTTTTTTTTTTTTAATACGTGGGGCTGTATTCCTGTTGTTTGGCCAGAGACATCCAGCACTGGAGTTTGCAGGCAGTTGGATAGAGCCAGGTCTTGATGCTGAGATGAGGAACTCGGGGAGGCCTCACTCCGATTAATATTCCCTGGGGTCTGAGGTTCTCTGTTAGTCCAGCAGTTTGGACTTGGGGTTCCCACCACAGGAGCTCGGGCCTGACCTCCAGCCTGGGAACCAATGTCCCACAAGCTGTGTGGCATGGTGAAAAAAAAAAGCAAGGAGCAATACAATAACAAAGAATAAAAAACACAATAAAATTAGAAAGAGAAAAAATATATTAGGAAAAGTAAAAATATAATTGAAACAACTGCAACAAGGTAAAATAAAACCACAACAGAAAAAAAAAAAGCCTTGGCTATAGGGGTCAGAGTTTAGGTGGAGGTGGAACTTCTGCAGGGGCGGGGTTTAGGGTGGGACGGGATCTAGGTGGGTGGGTGGTGACGTTTGAGCGTGGGGTGGCGCCTAGGCTCAGGATCCATGCAGCTTGTAAAGGCCTTGGGGGTGGGGGCCTAGGCAGGGCAACTTTGAAGCGTGGGGTGGGGCCTCTGCTTAGGACCTGCTGGGAAGGGGAGAGGCAGCCTTGAAAGGAGGGCCTCTGGAGTGTGGAGTTTTGGAGTTTGGAGGTAAGGCCCTGGGTGCGGGTGTGTGGGTGGGGTTTAGGCCCAGCATGGTTGGAGGGGATCTCAGAGGCGGTCTCTGAGTGTAGAGGTAGGGCCCTGGCTGGGGGTGTAGGGGTGGGGCTTGGGCTCTGCATGGCAGCAGGGAGGCTCTGAGGGCAGAGGATTAGGCCTGGGAGCCCAGTAGGCTCCCTGGTGCCTAAGTGGACAGGAAAAGCGCTGGCCATGTTCCCTTCTGTTCTTTTGCACCCCTCCTCCACCATCTCCCCCAGGGTCTCCGCCATCCCCTCTGGACCCTGAACCATGGGTGGGTCCTGCTAGGTGTAGGAACTCCTCGCCTCCCCCAGTCCCCCGTCAGGGGTGCTGGTCCCGGAGGTCCGGCCTTTACTTTTTCTCCCCCTTTCCTCCCTCCCACTCCCTCAGGACCCGCATGGCTGGAGGGGGCCTTGGTGCACAGAGGATCAGGCCTGGTATCTCAGCAGGCTCCTGGGGGCCCAAGTGGGCAGGGGAAACCTGGCTACTCTCCCTTTTGATCCTCTGCCCTCCCAGTGGTCCCCCAATTTCGTCCTTTGGTATGGAATCCCTTTCCTTCTCCCACCCGCCCCTCAGGGGCGCCAGTCCAGTCCCGCCTCCACTTCTCCTCCCCTTCACACCTCACATCCTACCCAGTCGCTGGGGTTTCCTCCCGTTCCCTTAGGTGTCCGTGGTCCTCCACTGTGCCTGGTAGGTGCCCTAGTTGTGAGGAGACGCAAATTCTGCATCCTCCTAGTCCACCATCTTGACTCTGCCCCCAGGAGCTCTTTTTTTAAATTTCTAAGACAGTCCTTTTTTCACTGCATCATTTTTTAGTTTTAGAGAGAGAGTTATGTCTCTCTGAATATCTTGCATGTTGTGTTGATTTTCTTCTTCATTGCCTTTTATCCTCTTTTTTGGTTTCTGTTTGTTTTGATCTTTCACTTTGGATACTTACTCAAATGTCCGGTAACCTTTAACTTTCCATTGATATTTGTCACTAAAATTCTGGTCAGAAGTTCTGTTTAATAGTAGATGGACTTGTTGTCTGGTGGCCTTCAATAGAAAGCCAGTTATTTCATTGAGGGGTCAGTCAGAGGTCAATATGTGAACTGTTTAGTTACCTAAACAAAAATCCTCTAGTTTTCTTCCTGATGAGGATTGAGTTCTAACACTCCTGTAGTTCAGTATGTGAACTTATGCATAGTCCCTGCTTTTCAGTACCATGAATCATCCCCTTTTCTGTATGTCTCTTGTTCCCACATTAGGAGGACCCTTACTGACTCCATTTCTCCACAGGAAAACATATCCCCTCTCTCACAGAGCTGAGGTTGAGGAACAGTTGCCTGGCTGCACAGAGTGAGAAAGAGAACCTGGGTGGAAAGGTCTCCATGCCACTTACTATGAGTATAGATCTTGGCCATTTTCTCTTTGTTCACCCCAGCCCTTCCAGTTTTAGTGCTGACTGGCTCCAAAGGCTGAGCTTCCAGACGTTTTGTTGGGTAAATTGGCTAGCTTCTTTTTTCGTACCCTCTGATGCTGATGTAGACTTTAGCTTCCTGTATTCTGATATGTCAGTTACCATACCATTTATTTTTCATCTCAAGTATTTGTTGAAGTGATTCTTCTCACTGTTTCCTCCTCTCTCATTCTCAATGTTATGGGTTACTAACATGCTAATTTCTCAACTGTCATTTTGGATTAATTTTGGGAGGATTAAAAGGTAAAAACATGAGGTAATCCTTTATGTAATCAAATATTATTCTCAATTTTTCCAAACAATGACAAATCTTACAATAAGGAATTCTGGTGTCGGTTAAAATAATAAAGTGATCAAATCATCACTATGAAGGAGGTATACTATCCCTTTAACATGTGATAGAATGAGATTCAAAGGGGTTAATTAACTTGTCCAGAGTGATAGCTATTTAGTTGGTGGCAGAGTACAACTTGAATTCCAGACCATTGTAATTCTGAAGGCCATGCTGTAACTATTAAACATTGTTTAGTACATTGAATACCTGACACATCATAGGTTCTGAATGATGGCAACTATTGGTAATGTATAGTATTCAGTGTTTTAGATGGATGTTGTTTCTAGAGTGAGTGGGGTAATAGGATCATCCTTATACACAGCATCTAGAATAATTTAGGTCTGACAGCAGTAAGTAAAATAATTAGCATTTTTAAACTTATTGTGATTGGTAGAATAATGCCCCCACCTCCCAAAGATGTCTATATCCCAATTCCTAGAAACTGTGAACATGTTAGTTTATATGGCAAAGGGAATTAAGATTACAGATGTAATTAAAGTTGCTACTAAGCTGACTTTGAGATATCTGGGTGGGCCTGATGTAGTCACAAAGGTCCTTATAAGTGGAAGAGGAAGACAGAAGAGAGAGAATCAGAGGATGGCAGCATGAGAAGGACTTACTTTAATGATGCTGGCTTTGAAAATGGAGGAATGGGGCCACTAGCTAAGGAATGCAGATAGTCTCTGGAAGCTGGAAAAGGCAAGAAAACTGGTTCTCCCATAATGTCTCCAAAAGAAATGGAGCCCTACCAACACTTTGATTTTAGCCCTGTGAGACTTGTTTCAGATTTCTCATCCCCAGATCTGTAATTTTTTTTTTGTTTTATGCCACTAAATTTATGATGATTTATTATAGTAACAGCAATAATAAATGAACACATTTATAAGTAAAGTACAAGTGTGTGTGTATGCATGTAGCTTACAAGAGGAAAAAGATAGTAAATGCTCACTTGAGAGGACTAGGCAAAAGGACATGGTGGCCTGCAGTTTGTCAAGGAAGGAGTGATTGGAGCTGTAAAGGCACCACTCAGTGGTTAGGGTGGGAGGGAATCCATTTTCATCCTGGACACAGACAGGACAGTAACTCTTCTTGCCCTAAGGAATTTAAAAGGCCCCTAATTGTGCTACAGTGTTCAGAGTAGAGACCTTGTCACAGGACACCCAGGTTAGGGAGAACCGATGAATGGAGGAAATAAGCAGAAGCCAGTCCTGGTGGGATGAGAGAGTTAGGAGCTGGCATTGTTCTCTGCAGAGTGGAGGGAGTAAATCTCCAAAGTATCACCTAATAAGCACTGTTCTTAAAGTGGCCTTTTCTCTATTCTAGGCTTCAGGGCTGGAGGTCAGATGTGAGGTAATCCCAATAGTACCAATAGGGAAGTGAGGCAGAGAAGGGAGGGAAGCTGATACTCTAATGAGACGATCACCACAGTGACACAGCAGGGCTTAGTCCTATTGCGCACCTCTGGGGAGTCAGTGCAGGACACACCTTTCTTTGTCAGCTTTTGAAGGCTGCTCCAGAGACATCACCTTTCTGCCACCTCTGGACTCCCCTGTGCGTGGGCTGAGCATTGTTGGCAAGTAGATAAAGCCCTCTATTAAGAGCTGCAAATGCTTTAAGTAAGAAGCCTGCAGCAGGTTTGGGAATGGTGGACGCCAAGGATTTATGTTCTGCTTTCCCACCTATCATGACACAGAGAGCATGACATGTAGGGCATAAGAATCTATGAGATATCTGGAATCTAGATACCAGTGAGATCTAGGAGAAGGAAAATCACACTTTCCACAATGGAAACAATTTTTCTTGGCCACACTGATTAATAGTCAGTGGAGAAGAAGGATTCGAAATTGCTATAAAAAACTCTTTTTGTTCACATTGCATAGCGATGTTAACTATATAGGAATCCGTATATAGAGATGTAGATGTGTAGACTCAAAGTTGAGTATTGTAGCCAATATGTAGGTGCCCAAAGGAGTCAAACAAGATAGAAAGCACCAAGTGTGCATTCCAGCAAGGTTTACTGTGTTATGCGTGTATCCCACATTTTACTTTTCTAAACACACACAAAAAATCAAGGCCCCTGTAGGCACACTTCCCAAAGTATGCAAATTGCAGGTGCACAATATGTGGTTGAGAACAGAAGTCAAGGAATTGGTTGTACCCACCTTCCTTCTCTGAAGGTAGAACAGTTGGGAGCATCATCTTCATGCACTAAGAACTACCATTTAAAGTAATAGCAGTCTCAGACTGTACAGGTTCACAGCAGGCTTAACTAACCATGGCAGATGTAACGGCTCAGAAATGAACCATGTAAAAAATAAGTCAAAAAACAAACATTTGGACATAACTTATATTTGAAGACTGTAGTCAGTTATATACCAAGATCTGGCAAAACACAGAGGAAAAACTGTTCCTTTTTTGCATGTTGTGTTCTTTGATCTCCAGGAAAGAAACATTAAAAAGAAAAAAATTCAAGAGCTCTAGCTTTGGAATCAGATGGGGGTGAAAATGCTCTTATTCTAATGTTTACTAGCTTTGATCTTGACCAAGTTATTTGAGTCTTGATTCCCTTCATCTTCCAGAGGGATGATACCTTCCTCAGGTAGTTTTAGTGAGGGGGAATTGGATTAATACATAAAGCGTCTCTTTATTTTAGACTTTGAATTGAATTTTCATCCTCCTTTCTCCTTGTGCAGTCCTGGGCTTTCTCAGAGTAGAGGATATTTGTGTCATTGTGATTAAGTTCAAGATTATTTACTGATGCTCTTTTGAGTTATAGGTATTCTACTAGCTACTGGTGATACCAAAAAGAATGGAACACAGATCCTGTCTTTGAGGAGTTCAAAATATAGTGGAGGCATAGACAATAAATCATCTCAGTACATTGTGTGTTACATACTACAGTAGAAGTATATACAAAATATTAAAAGAGCTCAGATAGTGGGGTAATTGATTCTCCCATGGAAATGGAAGAGGAAAGAGAATGCCAAAGAGGGGAAGTAATATTTGAGCCGTGCCTTGAAGAATAAGTAAGATGGTTTATTTTAAAAGGGAAAAGAGAGAGCCAACTCCAAGCAAAAGGACATCTTAAGAACTGTGTTTCAAGTACGTTTATAAGCAGCTGCCTGAACAACCTCTGGGGCACATGGTTGCTCTGGACTTTTGGAAAAACCTCCACAGACTATACCCTGAATCAGTTTGTAGAGAAAGCCAACACTTGGTTTTCATAACTATTATATGGGTGACATGACTGATTTTTTTTTTTTTTTTGCTGATTATCATTTTGAATGTATTTGGACTCTACACAAGGGTGCACCAAGTCAGAGACCCAACTTCAAACAAGTTTAACCATCTAGAATTAGCCACGTAATAGAAAATGGTGAAAACTTATAGAAAGCCTGAGTAGGGAAAGAACCATCATGGATTCCATGGGCTTAATTTTAAATTTATTTTTAAGTTACAGAAAATATACAAGTCAATTATCAATATATAAGGATTTAGAGTAAGAAATGAAAGTTGAGATTTTTGGCTAAATATAGCAGATTTTTGGCTAAGTATAGCACGAACATTTGAACTCATGATTCCTCTTAAAACCCCAGTTTTAGGACAATAAGGGGATTTTTTTAAAGTTGTAAATCCACAGTGTCAAGGAAACCATAGAGGAGGTGGCAACATAGTAGATGGTCGAAAGCTGAAATCAGCAGACCAAAGGAAGTTGAAATGTAGTTTGGGTAGGGAGTGGAGCCCAGTAGCAAGGCAGTGTGGATCACATGGAGACGTGAGATATCTTTGAAATAGGACTCTGAGTAGGACTGAAAAGCAGGATCATTATTAGAAAGGCTGTTTAAGAACTTGACCCCTAGATTTCCTCCTTCAGCCCACACTGTCAGGTACCCACTGCTCCCTTCCCTTGAATGAAGGCAGGTGGATTTTCTGGAGAGGTGGAGTCAGTGAAATTCTGAGTTTAAGACATTTCAGTGTCAGGGAAGGAAGGTGTGAATGTGTATGTGGGAGGAGGATCAGAGGTCTGTTGAATTTGGTTTTTTTAAGTCTTGTAGAATTGTTTAACAACATAAATAACTTTGTAAAAAAAAAAAAATTAAGGGGTGTTTCCTCTCTCCTCACTGCAGGACTTGATGATTAAGAGATTCTCTCAGGCCCTCACATGGAATCAAATTTATTTTGGGTCCATATGAATATTATAGTGTAATTTATATTTGAGTATTACTTCAGTATTCTGGAGAGAAGGGAAGGATTTGTATGATAAAAAGGAGAGGTATGAAAAAAAATTTTTCTTTTGATCATTTTATATTAGATTTTTTTCAATAAAATATCAAAATAATCAAAATTCAATTTATTACAAACACTGTTCTGATTCTAGATTTCAGAAGTCTTAGAATAGAACCAGGGATTTTAAAAGGCTCATCCTATCTCTGATTCAGCCTCCTGCAAATAATTCAATGACTTATGCTCGGTTTTCTGAAATGTAAATAAGATTTGTGTCTTGTTTGGTCGGACACATAACAATGTTGATTTAGTGCCCAGCAGTGAGCTGAGCAGTGAACAGATCCTTCCTTGCACGTAATGGCATCTTATCCTGAGGCCTAATGTGAAGTGTTTTCTTATCACCAAAGCATTCCTTACTCCCAAGATGAACTTGGCATATTGAATGTATGACTGAAAATAATCTAATGTTTTTCTTAATCCAGAATTTTACTTTCAAATGAGTGCTGTTTTTTTTTTTTTTCACAGTATTTACCTTGGAAAATTAGATACTAATAGTTAAGTCATGTTATTTTAGAATTCTTCCTTTGAATTTCTTTCCTCTGGAACCTGAAGCATGGTTTTTATCCTTATCTTAAGAATAAACCAAGAGCTTTTAAAATTAAGTCCAGGGAATAAGTCAGATTAGAAAGTCAGTAAGTTCCATTTTGGGAAATAAAGTTGAGGAGGGGCAATATAGAAATGCCTCTGAGTTTAGTGTGTGACCACTGAACAATTCTAACAGCTGAACATTTTTTCTCTAGATGGCTATTTCAAAAGAGATTATCCATTAGATATATAGATATTAATAGATCATATAGTTCATGGCTAAACACTCAACAGCTTCCATCTTACTGGTCAGATGTGTTTTAATTTAATGCTTTTTATTCTTTTTTTTGTATGTGTAGCTGCATTCATGGCAGCTTCATTTATCTTAATTTGTTAACTCCTGTGAAGTCATTATTCTGTAGACTTAGTGCAGTATCATAATCAATCAGGTAATTAAACTGTTTTTTTTTGGGTAGGTGATGAATTTAATAATAGAGATAATGTACATGCATTCAGGGACTGCTGGAGTTTGCATAGAACATGAAGCAAAACACAACACATCTTCAGACTGTGTGGACAAGCACACAGTTAAAATCCTGAGGATTATAGCAATGATGGGGGTGGTTAGAGTGATGGTTAGAAGACAAATTAGATGAAGAAGGATTCATAAAATCAAGGGATGTGGGCTTTTCTGATCCTTTAGTCAAATTCTCTGATTTTATAGAGGAGTAAACAAAGGCCCAGGGAGGTGATTTTCCCAATACAAATGGAAGAACAGGACTCTAATTCCAGGATTTGGGACTCTTTTTTTCATTATGGTCTCTCTCCCTACTCCAAGCTTCAGGATAAGTTTGACGTATGTAGTTTGTCTTTAATGGTTTCTTACCTAAAATCTCATCCCTCTTCTTTTTTCTCTTTCTTTTCTAAGCCTCTGTACTAAAAATTTCCCCTCACATTTCTTTCCTCTCAATACGAAGTTCTTTTATATAAAAGGGGGAAGGTTCTGAAAGCCTCTGATCTAAGCTGGCATACAGCTGCTTTGGAGTGAGATGAAAAGCTAAGAGGAATTTGCCTTCAAACCTTGATGGCAGAAACCACTGTCAGTGAAATTTCTAGCATTCATTTCTTTTGGAGAGGTCTTCCCAGCCCCTTGGTGTAATAGAACTGCGGTAAAAATATTGAAAGGTAAGTGATGAGATCCTTTCTCCTCTGTTATCAGGAGCATTCATTATGGTACTTGGATCATGGTTCTTTATTGTTTGGTTAGAGTCATGGATGGAGAAGATAACTGGAGGAAACTGAGCAAACTTAATTTACATTCTCAGCCTACACTTAGGCTTGGAAGAAGAGAAAAGGTTCAGAAGCAAGAAGAGGGCAGCAGGAGAGGGGATGGAGTAGTGAAACCAAGAAAGTTTGGAGGAATTTTGAGGTTGGGTGAGAAGAGTTTTACCAGCTCCTTCCTCTACTGGAAATCCAGGGAGAGGCAGATATGGGTAGAGATTTTAAGAAGTTTTTTTTTTTTGTATGAGTCATTAGATACAGTTCATCTTTTTTTCCCTCTACAGGAGACTTCCCTGTAGGCATACTTCTTTTCAAGTGTTTGAGGGGTTGGATTTTTGTTTTATTGGGTTCATCACCATGCTAAAGATGGGCCTCAAAGTTGGAGCAAAAAAACCCCCCCAAAACAGTTTCATTTGGAAAATCCATTTTTGACGCCTTCCTTCTTTCCCACAATGCCTAGCCCAATTTTTCACAATCTGCATTAATAGGAAAAATGACTGCGTGTCAGGAACCAAAAGGATGAGATCAGATATAAATTTAATTGATGCTTATAAACAGCCAAGGGGAGGAAATGGCGACCAACATGCTAAGTGCTTTTGCTGTCGTCTCTTTTTTGGAAATGTTATAAAGATTAACTATGGCCAATGAAATCTGTTGACTCACTGGCTAGTTAACAAGTCCAGTCTATGACCAATGACATTAAATTTTCCAATAGCACTTTCAAGACACCGTCATTAGTAGATTATCCCATAATCTGGCTATTTTATTTGTAAGTGAAGATAAGTCCTAAATGCACTTATTATGCAACCTTAATAAATACCTGAGGCAGCATTGGAGATAAAGAACACCTTTCACTCTTCTTGGGGTCCCTTTTCCAATCATAACTCTACCCCCCATTATCTCCTGGTCTGGAGTGTGACACTAATCTAGAGGACTGTTTCATTGTGGCCTTGTTTTTTTAGTCACAGTACAAACATAAGTGGCAGGATATTAGAGACAAAATGGATAGTGCTAAAAAAATTACAGTTTAACTTCTCATTTATCAATGTAATTGAAAGTTACTAGCAGGGTGTGTGGTGTCAGTGTTTCTATCAGGGCATGAGTAATCTATTTATGCTGCATAATTCATCCTTCTGAGGTTCTAATGAGAACTGCTTAATTCAGGTTTTAATCAAACCTGACAAATCATCGTTGAAGTTGGCAATAGGCTTCCTCACAGGTGCCATTTCCCTGCTAGTTTGACATAGCTTAGATTCATCTTCCTCTCTGCATGGTCCTTTCAGTCTTCACTTATTATAACAACAAAAAAGGACTGGTTTTCCTTCAACACCAAAATGCCAAATGTTTCTGGTCCTTTTTTGGACTCTTCAGTGCCATTAGTAGTAAGCTATTTTTATTTATTTTATTTTATTTTATTTATTTTTATTTTTGCGGTACACGGGCCTCTCGCTGTCGTGGCCTCTCCCGTTGCGGAGCACAGGCTCCGGACGCGCAGGCTCAGTAGTTGTGGCTCACGGGCCCAGCTGCTCCGCGGCACGTGGGATCCTCCCAGACCGGGGCACACACATAACAACATCCCATTTTATAGCTAAACCAACAAAATCAGAGAGGGTAATTTATTGGCCTAAGGACATACAGTTGGAAGTAATGGAATCTGACCTCCCCAATCCAGTTATGTCAACTCTGAGATTTGTGTCCTTTACATTGTTACACGGTACCTCACGGACATCAGGGAATACCAGCCGTTGAAAGAATTCTTGCTGTACCCCAAATGATCTTCACCATGATCTGGGAAATAAGACTGTTTATTTAGGCCACCTGCAATTCTTTGGAAGGCTGTATAAATGAGACAACCCCTAAGGCTTTATTTGTAATTCCAAACCATTTGCTATTTATCAAGCCTGTCTTTCATTATAGACTATATAAAATGCAGATACTTTTGACTTACATGGATACTAAATCCTAACTGTGGATACCAAACACACTGCTCTAATATCAGATGTTTCCCTTCAAGCATTATGGCAAATCTCAGTCTCATTCTTTTGCTGTAGCTCATAGAAATATTTAGCTGGGAGGACCTAAGAGAGCACACAGAATAACAGTTATTTAAAGCAAAAGAATTGAGGACCAGTGAGTTTAAGTATTTTATTTAAGAGTGATAACTACGAACTGCCAGAATCTCTCACTTTTTAGATTGTCTGTGTCAACAATCATTGCCTCTGTGGCTTCTAGCCTATTAATGCTGGACACAGGAGAAAGTCCATGGGCTATGATGTAGAGTTGAGTAACGTATGGAGGAGGTAGGCTGGGCACAGTGAAGTCAGGCAGTCTCAAAGTTTGGAGTAAAGGCGCCAGTGCTTATCTGACTTTTCCTGATATTATCCCTCATCATGACTTTGGGAGAATGCTGAAACAAGGAAGGGATGGTGAAGTGTTGAAATCAGAGAAGGTATTTTAAAATTGCACGTTTTATTTATTTTTTAATTTAAAGTATAGTTGATTTACAGTGTGTTAATTTTTGCTGTACAGCAAAGTGATTCGGTTGTGTGTGTATATATATGTATGTATATATGTATTTATATATATATATTCTTTTTTATATATTTTTTTCCATTATGGTTTATCACAGGGTATTAAATATACTTCCCTGTAGGACCTTGTTGTTTATGCATTCTATATATAATAGTTTGCATCTGCTAATCCCAAACTCCCAATCCATCCCTCCCCTACCCCTCCTTGGCAACCACAAGTCTGTTCTCTATGTCTGTGAGTCTGTTTCTGTTTTTTAGGTAGTTTCATTTGTGTCATATTTTAGATTCCACATATAAGTGATATCATATGGTATTTGTCTTTCTCTGACTGTATATTCTTGCCTTCTTGTCATATATTAATTGCCCATATAAGTTTGGATTCATTTCTGGGCTCTCTATTCTGTTCCATTGTTCTATGTGTCTGTTTTTGTGCCAGTACCATAATTCATCCTTCTGAGGTTCTAATGAGAACTGCTTAATTCAGGTTTTAATCAAACCTGACAAATCATCGTTGAAGTTGGCAATAGGCTTCCTCACAGGTGCCATTTCCCTGCTAGTTTGACATAGCTTAGATTCATCTTCCTCTCTGCATGGTCCTTTCAGTCTTCACTTATTATAACAACAAAAAAGGACTGGTTTTCCTTCAACACCAAAATGCCAAATGTTTCTGGTCCTTTTTTGGACTCTTCAGTGCCATTAGTAGTAAGCTATTTTTATTTATTTTATTTTATTTTATTTATTTTTATTTTTGCGGTACACGGGCCTCTCGCTGTCATGGCCTCTCCCGTTGCGGAGCACAGGCTCCGGACGCGCAGGCTCAGTAGTTGTGGCTCACGGGCCCAGCTGCTCCGCGGCACGTGGGATCCTCCCAGACCGGGGCACGAACCCGTGTCCCCTGCATCGGCAGGCGGACTCGCAACCACTGCGCCACCAAGGAAGCCCTATTTTATTTTTAATACTGGAAATAATGAAGAGGAAAAAATGATTTTTTCACATACACATTTATCCTGTTTTACCAAATATATGCATTCCTTGAGCATATATTCCTTGAACAGGTTCATGTTCCAAATCTTGCTCTTATCCAGTAATCCAAATCACTTAGACAAGATCCATCTGTTGATGTTGGGTGGTGGAGGATGCACCAGCTCAGATGCACGTAGGAGCTCCAGAGCCTGAAAGCTGACATCTACTTTGAAAAATAACACCAGTCTCTTTCTGGGAGAGAGTACAAAACAGATGGGAGATTCATAGCACACAAAAAAATGGTGGCTTTAATGTATGGATCTTAATTTTGCAAAAATGAATGTCGGAGCCTATAATCTTTGCTATTAACATGTGACATGGAAAAGATGTTTAATCAGTTAGCTCCTTGCCCCAGAATAGGATTATGACCTCTGTAAAGGGAGAAGTGTATTCTGCCTACTTAAGTTTCCCCCTAAAAACAGCTTTATAATTACATGTAGCCTTTCTGTTTCCAAATTCCTTTAACATGTATTAAATCATTTTTCTTCACAATAACCTTTTGAAGCAGGTAATACACATAACAACATCCCATTTTATAGCTAAACCAACAAAATCAGAGAGGGTAATTTATTGGCCTAAGGACATACAGTTGGAAGTAATGGAATCTGACCTCCCCAATCCAGTTATGTCAACTCTGAGATTTGTGTCCTTTACATTGTTACACGGTACCTCACGGACATCAGGGAATACCAGCCGTTGAAAGAATTCTTGCTGTACCCCAAATGATCTTCACCATGATCTGGGAAATAAGACTGTTTATTTAGGCCACCTGCAATTCTTTGGAAGGCTGTATAAATGAGACAACCCCTAAGGCTTTATTTGTAATTCCAAACCATTTGCTATTTATCAAGCCTGTCTTTCATTATAGACTATATAAAATGCAGATACTTTTGACTTACATGGATACTAAATCCTAACTGTGGATACCAAACACACTGCTCTAATATCAGATGTTTCCCTTCAAGCATTATGGCAAATCTCAGTCTCATTCTTTTGCTGTAGCTCATAGAAATATTTAGCTGGGAGGACCTAAGAGAGCACACAGAATAACAGTTATTTAAAGCAAAAGAATTGAGGACCAGTGAGTTTAAGTATTTTATTTAAGAGTGATAACTACGAACTGCCAGAATCTCTCACTTTTTAGATTGTCTGTGTCAACAATCATTGCCTCTGTGGCTTCTAGCCTATTAATGCTGGACACAGGAGAAAGTCCATGGGCTATGATGTAGAGTTGAGTAACGTATGGAGGAGGTAGGCTGGGCACAGTGAAGTCAGGCAGTCTCAAAGTTTGGAGTAAAGGCGCCAGTGCTTATCTGACTTTTCCTGATATTATCCCTCATCATGACTTTGGGAGAATGCTGAAACAAGGAAGGGATGGTGAAGTGTTGAAATCAGAGAAGGTATTTTAAAATTGCACGTTTTATTTATTTTTTAATTTAAAGTATAGTTGATTTACAGTGTGTTAATTTTTGCTGTACAGCAAAGTGATTCGGTTGTGTGTGTATATATATGTATGTATATATGTATTTATATATATATATTCTTTTTTATATATTTTTTTCCATTATGGTTTATCACAGGGTATTAAATATACTTCCCTGTAGGACCTTGTTGTTTATGCATTCTATATATAATAGTTTGCATCTGCTAATCCCAAACTCCCAATCCATCCCTCCCCTACCCCTCCTTGGCAACCACAAGTCTGTTCTCTATGTCTGTGAGTCTGTTTCTGTTTTTTAGGTAGTTTCATTTGTGTCATATTTTAGATTCCACATATAAGTGATATCATATGGTATTTGTCTTTCTCTGACTGTATATTCTTGCCTTCTTGTCATATATTAATTGCCCATATAAGTTTGGATTCATTTCTGGGCTCTCTATTCTGTTCCATTGTTCTATGTGTCTGTTTTTGTGCCAGTACCATACTATTTTGATTACTGTGGCTTTGTAGTATAGTTGGAAATCAGGGAGCATGATACCTCCAGTTTTGTTTTACTTTCTTAAAATTGTTTTGGCTATTTAGGGTCTTTTGTGTTTTCATAAATATTTTAGAATTATTTGTTCTTGTTTTGTGAAAAATGCCATTGATATTTTGATAGGGATTGGATTGAATATGTAGATTGCCTTGCATATGTAGATTACCTTGCATAGTGTGGTCATTTTAACAATATTGATTCATCCAATCCAAGAACACTGTGAATCTTTCCATCTGTTTGTGTGGTCTTCAATTTCTTTCATCATTGTCTTATAGTTTACGGAGTTCAGGTCTTTCACCTTCTTAGTTAGTTTTATTTCTACGTGTTTTGTTCCTTTTGATGCAATTTTAAATGAGATTATTTTATTAATTTCTCTTTCTGCTAGTTCACTGTTAGTGTATAGAAACACAACAGATTTCTGTATCCTGAAACTTTACTGAGTTCATTTATTAATTCTAAGTTTTTTGGTGATGTCTTTAGGATTTTCTATATAGAGTAGCATATTGTCTGTTAACAGTGACAGTGTTACCTCTTCTTTTCCAATTTGGAGTATTTTTACTTCTTTTTTTTTTCTGATTGTGGAGCTAGGACTTGAATACTATGTTAATAAAAAGTGGTGAAGTGAGCAACCTTGTCATGTTCCTGATCTTAGAGGAAATACTTTCATCTTTTCAGTGTTGAGAATGATGTTGGCTCTGTGTTTGTCATATATGGTCTTTATTATGTTGAGGTACATTTCCTCTGTGTACCCACTTTGTTGAGTGTTTTTATCATAATTGGATGTTGAATTTTGTCAAAAGCCTTTTCTGCTCTATTGAGATGATCATATGATTTTTATCCTTCAATTTGTTGATGTGCTGTATCATAATTTTGTTTTTTGGGTATTGGAACATTCTTGCATCCCTGAGATAAATCCCATTTGATCATGTTGCATGATCATTAAATGTATTGAATTTTTTTTGCTTATATATTGTTGAGGAGTTGTTGCATCTATGTTCATCATAGATGTTGGCTTGTAATTCTCTTTTTTTGGTGGTGTCTTTGTCTGATTTTGGTATCAGGATCATGCTGGCCTTGTAAAGTGAGTTTGAAGCATTCCTTCCTCTTCAATTTTTTGGAATATTTTGATAAGAATAGGTATTTAACTCATTTTTAAAGTTTGGTAGAATTCACCTGTGAAGCTGTCTGGTCCTGGACTTTTGTATGTGGGGAGTTTTATTTTTTTATTACTCATTCAATTTCATTATTGTAATCTGTCTCTTCATTTTCTGTTTCTTCCTGATCAGTTTTAGGAGATTGTCTGGTTCTAGGGATTTTTCCATTTCTTCAGGTTGTCTAGTTTATTGGCATATAACTGGTCATGGTAATTTCCTATGACATTTTGTATTCCTGTGGTGTTGATTGTAATGTTTCCTCTTTCATTTCTGATTTTATTTGGGCCCTTTCCCTTTTTTTCTTGATGAGTCTGGCTAAAGTTTTATCATTTTGTTTATCTTTTTAAAGCTCTTAGTTCCATTGATCTTTTCTTTTTTTTGGTTTCTGTTTTATTTATTTTGCTCTAATTTTTATTCTTTCTTTGTACTAACTTTGGGTTTTGTTTTTCTTTTGTAGTTCCTTTATGTTTAAGGTTAAATTGTTTATTTCAGATTTTTCTTGTTTCCTGAGATAGGCTTTTATAAACTTCCTTATTACAACTGCTTTGCTGTGTCCCTTAGATTTTAGATTGTTGAATTTCCATTTTCTTTGTCTCTGTGCCTTTTAAAAAATTTCTTCTTTGATCTTCAATACCCATTGGTTGTTTAGTAGCATATTGTTTATTCTCCATGTGTTTGTGTGTTTTGCAGTTTTTTTCTTGTAGTTGATTTCTAGTCTCATAGTGCTGTGGTAGGAAAAGATGCTTGATATGACTTCAGTCTTCTTAAATTTACTGAGACTTGTTTTGGGGCCTAGCATGTGATCTATCCTTGAGAATGTTCCATGTGCACTTGAAAAGAATGTGTATTCTACTGCTTTTGTTTCTTTTTTTTTTTAAACAGTATTTTATTTTTTAAACTAATTTATTTATTTTATTTATTTTTGGCTGCGTTGGGTCTTTGTTGCTGCATGTGGGGGCAGTGGCGAGCCCCCCGGCTCTCTGGTTGTGGCGAGCGGGGGCTGCTCTTCATTGCAGTGTGTGGGCTTCTCATTGCAGTGGCTTCTCTTGTTGTGGAGCACGAGATCTAGGTGTGCGGGCTTCAGTAGTTGTGGCACGTGGCCTCAGTAGTTGTTGCTCATGGTGTCTAGAGCGCAGGCTCAGTAGTTGTGGCACACGGGCTTAGTTGCTCCGCAGCTATGTGGAATCTTCCCAGACTGGGGATCGAACATATGTCCCTTGAATTGGCAGGTGGATTCTTAACCACTGCGCCACCAGGGAAGTCCCTCTACTGCTTTTGGATGGACTGTTCTTTAGATATGTATTAAAGTCCATCTGATCTAATGTATTGTTTAAGGGCAGTGTTTCCTCATTGATTTTCTTTCTATATGATCTGTCCATTGATGTAAGTGAGATGATAAAGTCACCTACTGTTATTGTGTTACTGTCAATTTATCTCTTTATGTAATATTTGCTTTATGTATTTAGGTGCTCCTATGTTGGGTGCATACATATTTACAATTGTTATATCTTCTTGCTGGATTGATCCTTTTATTACTATGTAATGTCCTTCTTTGTCTCTTGTTACAGTCTTTGTTTTAAAATATATTTTAATATTTTTGTTTATGTATATGATTATTTTAAGGTGATGATCTCTTAAGTTTGAATGCATTCTAACAAACCTGCATTTTTACTCCACCTGCTCACTTTTAAAGTTTTGACATCATATTTTACATCTTTCTTCATGTGTATCCTTTAACTTTTTATTGTGAATATAGATAATTATAATACCTTTGTCTTTTAACCTTCCTACTAGTTTTATAAGTGACTACCTTTACTGTATGTTTGCCTTTACCAGTGATATTTTTCCTTTTGTGAATTTCCTATTTCTAGTTGTGGTCTTTTCTTTTCTGCTTGGAGAAGTCCCTTTAACATTTACGTAAAGCCAGCTTAGTGGTGCTGAAATCTTTCAGCTTTTGCTTGTCTGTAAAACATTTATCTATCCTTCAAATCTGAATGATAACCTTGCCTGGTAGAATATTCTTGGTTGTAGTGTTGTTGTTTTTTTTTCCTTTCATCGTTTTGAATATATCATGCCACTCCCTTTTGCCCTGCAAAATTTCTGCTGAAAAGTCAGCTGATAGCTATGGGAGTTCTCTTGTACATAGCTAGTTGTTTTTCTCTTACTGCTATTAAGATTATCTCTTTATCTTTAATTTTTGCCATTTTAATTATAATGTGTCTTGGTGTGGACCTCTTTGAGGAATCTTGTTTGGGACTCTGTGCTTCCTGGACCTGGAAGTCTGTTTCCTCTTCTACATTAGGGAAGTTTTCAGCTATTTTTTTTCTTCCTATAAGTTGTCTGTCACTTTCTTTCTCTTTTCTACTTCTGGGACCCCTACAATGCAATTGTTAGTATACTTGATGTTGTCCCTGAAATCTCTTAAATTATCCTTATTTAAAAAAATTCTTTTGTCTTTTTTGTCTTTAGCTTGAGTGATTTTTACTATTTTGTCTTCCAGTTCACTGATCCATTCCCCTCTATCATCTAATCTACTGTTGATTCTTTCTAGTATATTTTTTACTTCATTTATTGTATTCTTCAGCTTTATTTGGTTCTTCTTTATATTTTCTAACTTTGTTAAAATTCTCACTGTTTTCATTCTTCTTTTGTGTTTTTTGAGCATCTTTATGATCATTATTTTGAATTCCTTATCTGTTAAATTGCTCATCTCCTTGTCATTTACTTCTTTTCTGAAGTTTTGTCTTTTTCCTTTGCTTAAAACAAATTTTACTATCTCCTTACGTTGCCTAAGTCTCTGTGGTTTTTTTTTTTTTTTACCATGTATTAGGTAGGTGGGTTACATTTCCTGATCTTGAAGAAGTGGCCTTCTGTAGGAGATGTTCTGTAGGGCCCAGCAGCACACTCCTCTCTGGTCACCAGGGCTATATGTGCAGGGTTGCCCTCTATGTGGGCTGCATGGCCCTTATTTTGTGGCACTGACTAATGTGAGTCTGTTGGTAGGCAGGACTGGGCCCTGACCTGGTTGGCTGCCAGGCTCTGCCTTGTGCAGTATCTCTTTGCCCATCGGTGGGTATATCTGGGTTTCAGTTCAGCTGGCTACATTCCCTGGGAAGTCTCAGGGCTGGTGCCAGCCTTCTGGTAGGCAGGACCATGTCCTGGGTCGACTTGCTCGGTGGCTGGGGGGGTCCTGTGTCTGGTACCTGACCACTGGCTGTGAGGCTGGGCCGTGGGGATGCTGGCTGTAGCGTTCGAGAGGTCTTGGATCTGGTGCTGGCCTGCTGGTATGTGGGTCCAGGTTCTGGGGCAATTGTCTGCAGGGCCTATGGGGGCTAAGGGCTGGTGCTGGCCTGCTCATGGGCAGGGTTGGGGCCTGGGAAGCTACCTTTAGGACCTGGGGGAGAGGCTGGGACTGGTGCTGGCCCACTGGTTTTGGGGCTGGGTCCACAGGGTGCTGACTGTGGGGCCCAGGTGGGTGCCCTGGTGCTGGTACTGGTCCACTGGTGTGTGGGGCCATGTCCTGAGGTGGGCCCTGGAGCTGGTATTGGCCTGCCCCTAGCACTAACAGACTAGAGGGAGGACTCCAAAATGGCACATGCCAGCATCAGTGTCCTCATGGTGGAATGAGCTCCCCAAATTGTCTCTCATCAATGTCTATGTCCTAGGGGGAGTCCCAGTTGCTCTCACCTCTCCAGGGGGACTCCAAGATCAGCAAGTGGGTCTGACCCAAGCTCCTTGCAAATTACTGCCTCTGTGTTGGAACTTAAAGCATGTGAATTTGTGCTTGAGGTCTTTAAGAGAGGAGTCTCTTTTTCCTCCAGACCTTTAGCTCTCTCATATGCAAACCTTGCCAGCCTTTAAAGCCAGACATTCTGGGGCCTCATCTTCCCGCTGCAGGACCCCTGGACTGGAGAACCCAATTTGGGGCTTGGACCCCTTGCTCCCTGGGGAGAACGTCTGCAATTGTGATTATCCTCCCATTGTGGGTCACCTGCTCAGGGGTGTGGGTCTTGACTATACCTCCTCTCTACCTCTCCTGTTCATCTCGTTGTGGTTCCTTCTTTATATCTTTAGTTGTGGAAAATTTTTTCTTCTAGTCTTCAGGTCATTCTCATAGATAGTTGCTCTGTAAATATTTTAAATTTTGGTGTGCCCATGGCAGGAGGTGAGGTCTTCTTACTTTGCCATTTTGGCCACACTGCTCCATGTTAATTTCTTAAAGTGTACCTTAGGTAACATTCTTCCCCTTAGTTCTTCACATCCCTCCTTTTATGGAGCTTCTCAGTTTAGAATTTGCTCTAGGACAATGTGCTAAGAATGCCTTACCAATTAACAGGCTCTGCATGTAGACATAGTTCTTACATTAAATACTGAGGATGAACAGAGAATCAAGGTAGACCCTCAGGTAACTAGACTTTTGTAATAGGTAGATAAGGAAAAAACTGCAGCTTCTTTTAGACATAAAATATACCAATATTTGTCACTTTCTCAGAACTCTCCTTACATGGCAAACTTGGGAGTACTTAGCCTGCCTGTTTCCACCTACCTAGGCACACTAAGGCGAGTTTATCAAGTAGCTCACCCTATGCATTTCTAGAGAACCTATAGTTAGCATCCCCTCCCTCCCATAGAAGACAGGAGAAACATCAGAACCACAAAGTAATCTCAAATTGTGTCCTTAGATTAACTAATCTAGATCTTGGCATATAAATAGGAATAGAAAATGAAAAATCATCAAACATCTGAGATAAATCAATAGTGTAGAAAGGAGGACAATATGAAAAAACAGGACCAACTTAAGTAAAAACAGGTAATTTTGGAAATAGATTATAACCTCACACAAACTTATTTTTTAGTAATTGCAGAGATTGGGGATAATTTAAAATTCATAAACAAGACCAAGAGACTATGAAAAATGAGTAATGAGAAAAGAAATAACAGAAAAATCAAGGGAAAGTCTAAAAATTTGGATGGCTATTTGTGAAGAATAAGTTGTTGATCTGAAAGTTAAATTTGAAGTTTAATGTTAGACCAGAAAGAATGAAGGCAGGAAATAATCAAAGAAATGTAGATGAAAATTTTCCTGAGCTATAGAAAGACTCAAGTCTTTAATTTGTAAAAACTCACTATATACTAAGATGGGAAAAATAAAAATATACATCTACACAAGTTCTGGTTAAATTTCTGGACTGTAAAGAAAAGGATAAAACCTCTAAAAGGCTCCAGGGAAGATGACAACAACAAAGTTACTTTTTTTTGAAAACATGATTAATTATTTTTGTGATATCCATGAACCACTTCAACTCCTCGTATTCCCAGAAGGGACTGATCTCACAGAAAATAGCACGGCTTCAGGTAATGAATTTGCTAAAAAGAATGGACTTCAGAAATATGAAAATGTCTTAACATCCAAGAATTACAGGCTTTACTTTTGTAGTAGACCGTCTAAGAGAAGGTAAGAAGCTGGACGCTGTCCATGACATCACGGTGGCATACCCTCATAACATTCCTCAGACAGAGAGGCACGTCCTCCTCAAGGACTTTTCTAAGGAAATCCACTTCCACCAATACCCAGTGGACACCCTCCCCAAGTCCAAGGAGGATCTCCACCTCTGGTACCACAAGTGGTGGGAGGAGAAAGAAGAGAGGCTGTGCTTCTTCTACTGGGGGGAGAAGACTTTTTACTTTATGGGACAGACTGTAATTCCACCTTGCAAGTCTGAGCCCAGGATCCTTCCGGTCAAATTGCTCCCTATACCATACGGGACCCTGTTCAGCCCTGCAGTGTGCCTGCTCATCTATTTGTACAGTCTTGTTCGGTGGTATTTTATAATCATCATTATCATCTCCGTGCCGTGGGAGAGACTATTTGGTGGACTAAAGGTCACTAAACTTGCATGTTAACGTTTTTTAAACAAACAGCCACATTTAAATGCAAAGAAAAATGGGTAAGATTGTAAGGTTCACAGTCTAAAAACCTAGGGGATATTTTGCAAATGTTCTAAGCCATTGTAAAATGAGATGCCTTTTTGCATGACTACGTCTAATATTTCTTACTACCATCATTATTTGTTAAAGATATTTTGCACTTAGTTTTGTGGAAAAATATGGCTACACACAAGATTTTTTTTTTTTTTTAATCTCTGAAGGTAATTTCAACACTATGTAGCAGGGAGCGATCCCTGTGAAATAACTTAGGCCAGAGTATTAGTAAACAATCGTCAGGCTGTTAGCAGACAAGGTACACACAAGATTGTCTTAAAGGCCCAATCCTACTTCCTAACAAACTCTCCAGACTAGAGGCAGATTTGGGGCTCCTGGGCACTGGCCCAGATCAAGTTCTGGCACTTGACCATGGAGGTGAGGGCCCTTCCTCCTGGCTCCCTCTCAGCACTGTCCCCACACTCCTTTCTATGCCAGTCAAACCCTTGCGTTCTTCCTTAAGACCAGAAAACAGAAACCCTTTGTCCTTAAGCTAAACAAACATTTTGATAGGAAGTCCTTAATTATTAATAAAATCTTGGCATTTAGCCTTGCAGTGACCTAGATGTCAGAAGACCACCGGTGCCCTCTACTCACTGGAAAATAAGGCCTAGGTGAGTCTCACAGAGCAACCACAGGCTCTCCACTCAGAAACCTTAGTCTGAATTTTTAAAGCTAGGAATTCATACACTTTAGTTCTTCCATGTCTACATAACCTTGTATGTTTAGTGCTGGTTTCTTCACAGCTTGTTGGCAGGTGTCGCTTTTCTGCATTAAAAACGGTGCTCATCAAGTCATTTACCATTTGAAAGGAAAGTGTAGAAGAAGGTTCTGGTACTGCCATCGGAAACTCTCTTTTGAAGTTGCGTCTTGGTTGAAATATTTTTTTAAAACCTGTGACATCCCACAGTCGATTTTCTCCTCATAGGTGACTCCTCCCTCAGCTCCTGGCATCTACTGCAAAAAGACGCTCTACTGGTTGACGTCCCCCATCCATTTAGGCCTTGTATGTGGGGTTCCTTTTAGGAGGACTCATTTCTAGCCCAGTTCTGCAGGGACCACGACTGACTGTTGAAAAACAAGCACCTCTGGCCGCCCATGGTAGATGAGTGACTCGTTCCTACTGCAGACTTCGTGTTTCTCTTTTTACACGAGTAGCTCCATCCAGACTTTGACTTTTAGACGTTGTTTACATATGAGACATACATAGTTGTTGTGGCCACCCAACTCCAAGGGACACATGTCAAGTGCTCCAAGGGGTTCTTTTTCATTTTTTTTTTTTTTTTTTTTTTTTAAGAAATTTTTATGGCAGCCGTGGCAAGAAGTCTCCATGCTCTCCATTGGCTGCTTGAGTCCCAATATGAGGCATACATAGTTGTTGTGGCCACCCAACTTCAAGGGACACATGTTAAGCTCTCCAAGCGTTTTTTGTTTGTTTGTTTTTAAGAAATTTTTATGGCAGCCGTGGCAAGAAGTCTCCATGCTCTCCATTGGCTGCTTGAGTCCCACAGCTCAGATGCCAGGTGCCAGAGTGCTGCGATGCACTGCACAGACAGGCTTCTTTGGCTTCAGACATTCCTGCAGGAATGCAGGGCAAAGGACCCGTCCTCAGGGCAACTGCACCAGCTCCTAGGACAACTCTAAACATACGGGCTACGCGAAGCAGCCCAGGAGGTCTGCCCCACCAGGGGCCCTGCTGGCTGCCCTCCGCCCTCACGGGCTGGTGGTGGCATCGCCATCTTGCTGCCTTGGAGCTGCAGTGCTAAGGCGGCCGACCAAAGTTACTTTTTTGATAGATACTGCTGATTGTCTGCCAGCAGCCATTCCTCAATCTCCTTTTTTATCTGGAAGAACTTTGCTTTTATCAGGTTCTACGCATCTTTAGGGAAGGTTGACTTCTTCCTCAAGGGGAGACTTGTGATGCTCTTATTTCCTTTGCAAGGATTGGTTTGGGCTTGGAAATGTAATTCTGGTTAATGGGACATAAAGAGAAGTCTGTCTGTAGAGGAAAGGTTTGCCTTCTCAGATAAAGAGAAAAAGAAAAAAAAAATACATTCCTTCTTCTACTGCAAAATGTTGTTAAGGGTGCACGTGATTCCTGGAATTGTGGCAGCCATGTCTTGGCCATAAGGACATTTGGTCAACATACTTTAGATAGCATTACAACTATAGGAAAGTATTTGGGTCGATAGCAACATTGTGAATTAATCCACACTGGTACTGGCATGCCGCTAGTCTAGTTTTCGTTGTGAGAAAAGACTTTTTTTGTTGTCTTTGTTGTTTGTTTTTATACTATTTGAGTTAGGTATTCTGTACCTTGCAGCAGTATCAGACTGTACTTGCAAAAGATCAAGAATATGGGTGGCATCACAATTCCAATTTATAACCCTAGCTACTAGAAGACATTGAAAAATAACTTCAGTAATAAACGGTGTCTTAACATAGAATTCTTTGTCTAGTCAAACTGCCATCAAGTGTGAGGGTAAATATTCATTTTTGCAGAAGCAAAACTTCAAAATGTTCATCAATTATACTTGCCCTTTGGAATAAAAAGGTGATTTGGAGACATGGTCATACAGCATGAAAAAGGAATGGAAGTAAGAAAAAGGCATGCGTTACCAAAAAACAAAAAACAGTAAAAACTAAGTTTCACTGAGAAAAAGCGAAGGAAGTTGGAAATAAAATGAAAAAATTCCTATTGTAAACATTATCATCACAAAGATTTACTTTTAAGTGGCAAAGTTTTCGTAATATAGGATTGTATTTCTTTCTCAGTGTAAAAATATAGAAATAAATACAAGCACTTTACTATCAAAATCAAAGTGATAAAACTATAATTGAACTATGGTATTAATGACAGAAACAGATTGTATTAAAATAAAATAGAAGATTACACAAAGATGTACAGAAACAAAATGCGGAACTGTATTAAATAGAGTGGGTTGGAACAAAAATATAGTTAATACATCCTTACAAAAAGAAAGCTGATGTCAATATTAAAAAAGGCTTAAGATATAATGTATTACATGAGAAAAATGGATATTTTATATTAAAAAAATTAGTGAATCAGGAATTTTCATTTTTATTAATCTTTATGTTCTCATTTTCAAAATATCAAGGAATATAAAGCAAAATCTTGTCAGAGAAATATACTAATCCATGACCTCAATGGGAGACTTTAATATACTTCTCTTAGAAATTTATAGATGAGGGAAACAATAAGTAGGGTAATAGAAATAATTTGAATAACACAATCAGTACATTCAGTGTCAGAAGTATTAATATGTAACTTTATACCAGTAAACAGAAGGTATACATTCTTTTCAAATATCCATGAAACATTTATAAAAATTTGAACATGTCATTTAAGCTGCAAAGATAATCTCTATTAATTCCGTGTAGGAGAAATTACACAAAACAGATTTTCTAACTACAAGCAATATAAATAGAAATTAAGCATAACAGCATATTGAAAATAAATGCATTCATTTCATAGTCAAAAAAAATTCCGACTTTTCTTAGAAATTATTAAAAAATGCATTTATCTAAATGGATTAAAGGGAATACTGAAATATAGTGTTAAAAATTTTGGAAATAACAAGGTGGGTCACATATAAAGACCTAGCTAACACAATTTGCTGAAAAAAATTAAATTCTTATGAACTGTCTTCAATTAAAAAAAAACAAAAAAACAAAACAAAAAAAACTAGCCATATAAACCCAAGAAAAGAAGAAAAGCTAACAAAGATAAAAGAGAGACTGATCAACTAGAGAAATAAAATCATGAATAAACATTAGGTATAAGAAATCAGGTGCAAATACAGAGATTTAAAACTTAGAAGATTATGTGTAACTTCCAATAAGTTTGGAAATTGAGTCATGAAATTAAAAGATGTTTTCTAAGGTATAGTATTCTAAACCTAAGGAGAGGTAGAATACCCAAGCAAAACAGAAAACCGAAAAGTAGTGAAAAATTTCACCATTAAAAAGGCATCAGACCCAAAGATTTTACAGTGATTTTACCCAATATTTAAATACATTGTTTAAAATATTCCTGAGCATTAAATAGAGGAAACCTTCTATATTAGAATGCTGCAGTAACAAACATTCCAGTAATGTCAGTAGTTTAACATAGAAGAGTTTACTTCTCAATCAAATTAAATCTGTTGAGGGCACAATCGAGACTTTCAGGCAGCCCTTTCTGATGTGGTGAATTAGCCAGCAGGGCTGCTCATACATTGTGCCTCAAGATTTTAACCCCACCACCTTTATGTTAACTGCAAGACAGGAAGGGAAAACATGGAGAACTGAAGGGGAGATAATGCCTTTCGAAGCTTCTCAACTCATTTCAAGATTAGTTCATGTCTAAGCCCAGACTATACAGACTATACATATACAAAATACAACGCAATAAACTGAAAGAAAGAAAAATTTAGATCAATTTCCTTTATTAATAGAGATGCAACTACTTTAAGTAAAATTTTGATCAAAGTCAGCTTTGTAACATAGAGTTTATCACAGGAATGAAGTAGTTTTTAGTCATTAGTAATCTAACGAACTACTTACTGTACTAAAAATAAAAAGTTTCTGGTAAGAATGCTTAGTAAGCTATAAAAAAATGAAATTTCCTTTAGCTTATAAAGGATTTAAGAGAGATCTTAAAAGTATAGAAAACTATGCTAGCAAAACCAAAATTATTGAAAATATTTGAAGTATTATAACTAAAATTGGAAATGACAAAAGGAGTACACCTTCAGCACCACTGTAGGTATTTTATAGATAGTTCTGTTCAATGCAATACATCTTGAAAGCACAATGAATTTTAGATATTGAAGAATAAGAAAAATTTTACTTTTTGGAAACAACATGAAGAACTATCTGGAACCAACTGGAGTCAACTAGCTATATATTGGAGTAAATAACAGAGATAAGCATGGTGACACAAATTCAAATGGATAAAAGTGTGTTTATACTAGAAATTTAAAATATACTGGGAAAGGGCTTCCCTGGTGGTGCAGTGGTTAAGAACCCGCCTGCCAATGCAGGGGACACGGGTTAGAGCCCTGGTCTGGGAAGATCCCACATGCCGTGGAGCATCTGAGCCCGTGTACCACAACTGCTGAGCCCACGTGCCACAACTACCAAAGCCCATGCACCCTGGAACCCATGCTCCGCAACAAGAGAAGCCATCGCAATGAGAAGCCCTCACACCGCAACGAAGAGTAGCCCCTGCTCCCTGAAACTAGAGAAGGCCTGCACGCAGTAACGAAGACCCAAAGCAGCCAAAGATAAATAAATAAGTAAATTTATTTTTTTAAAAAAAGCATACTGGGAAAAATGTCACACACACACACAATTACCTGAATTAAAAAAAGAAAAAAGAAAGACAGATACTAAATGAGTCCTGAATAAATGTTGAGATTTTCTATGTTCCTGAATATGAGGACTTTGTTTTGTAAAATATCTATTCACCCAATGTATCTATAACATAGATGCAATCTGAAACACAGTTCTAATGGTATTTTTAAAAATAGAAAGTGACAAATTGATTCTAAGCTTATCTGGAAAATAAATGCATAAGAGGAGACAGTAACTTTTGGGGAAAAAATGAGGGCAGTCTTTTGATGCTGGATGTTAAAGCCAAAATTATTAAAAGACAATGCTCATAGGGCCTGAATGAACAAGTAATTTAAGAAGTAGAGAAGTACTCCTGGAACATACATGAATTTAAATAAAAAAGATGTATTGCAAATCAGTGGGGAAAAAATAGACTATTCAATTAATTTATCTGATAATCTACTTATTTAGCAGTGTAAGTAAAGCAGAATCTCTTTCCTTACCATATCCAAGAAAATTCTAGAGATATTAAACACTTAAAAATTATGAAAGTAATACAGAGTTACTGGAGATCATTTTTATAAATTTTTAACAAGAAAGGCCTTCTTAAAAAAGACATAAAACTCTAAAAACCATAGAGCCATTTGTAAATATGATTTACAAATGTGATCATATAAAACTGGTGACCCCCATATTGTTTATAATATTAAAAAATCCATGGACAGAGTTAAAAGGCATTTGAAAAATCTGGGCCAGATTTTTGTAAACATTTAGCAAAGGATTGATAAGTGTGCTGTATAAGGAGCACTTTTAAATCAGTAAGAAATACAACGAGTAGAAAAATTGGAAAATAATATGCACAGCAGTTCAGATAACAAGAAATACAAATGGCTCAGAATAATTATGAAGAGTCTCAGTCAAATGAGTCATGAAATTATATAGTTTAACCCATCTAATGGACAATGTTAATATGTGGAACTAGCAGAAATATGGGGAAATAGACACATTCTTTTTCTCTTGGGGTTAATTGGAACTGCTTTTTGATGGGCAGATTGATGGTATCAAAATTTCAAAAGCACATTTACATCAACTAAAAGATTTTGCTTCTGATATACAGTCATCCCTCAGTATTCACGGGGAATTGGTTCCAGGACATCTCGTGGATACCAAAATCAGTGGATGCTTAAGTCCTGTATATAAAATGGCATAGTATTTGCATATAACCTATACACATCTTTCACTATACCTTAAATTGTCTAGATTACTTATAGTACCCAGCACAATGTAAATGATGGTAAATAGTTGCTGGTGTGTGGCAAATTCAAGTTTCACTTTCTGGAACTTTCTGGAATTTGGGAGGGATATTTTCCATCCACTGTTGTTTGAATTAATGAATATAGAACCCGTGGATATGAAGGATGTACTGTATATGCTCAGAATTATTTTTTGCAATTATATTTGTGATCATGGAAAAGTTTAAACAATTCAAATGCATATGAACAGGGAAATGGTTAAATAATTATAACACAACTGTACTAGAGAAGAGTGTGTAACAGCTAAAAAAAAAGTGAAAAGATCTCTAAGTAATTCATGTATTTTTAAGAAATAGAGGGAAGCAGCAGGATAACATAAAATGGTATTATTCAATTCACATTAAAAGTCTGCTTGTATGAATGTGAGTCTGTGTGACTGTGTCTATATCATCTTTATTTATTTTCTGTGTCTTTTTCACATGTGGGAATGTATAGAAAATGTCTGGATGGAGTACAGGCATACCTCAGAGATATTGTGGGTTTAGTTCCAGACCAACACAATAAGCAAATACTGCAATAAAGTGAGTCACATGAATTTTTTGGTTTCCCAGTGTATATAAAAGTTATGTTAACACTATACTGTAGTCTGTTAAGTGTACAGTGTATTTTGTCTAAAAACCATACATGCCTTAATTAAAAAATATTTTATTGCCAAAAAAATGCTAGCAATCATCTGAGTCTTCAGTGAGTCCTAGTAGTAACATCAAAAATCACTGATCACAGATCACCATAACAAATGTGATAATAATGAAAATGTTTGAAATGTTGTGAGAATTACCAAAATGTGCCACAGAGACATGAAGTGAGCAAATGCTGTTGGAAAAATGGTGCTGATAGGCTTGCTGGACGCAGGGTTGCCACAAATCTTCAGTTTGTAAAAAATGAATTATATGTGAAGTGCAATAAAGTAAAGCGCAATAAAGCATTGTATACTTGTATACTAAATTCTTAACGTTGATTTGCCTCTGAAGAGGTAAATAGGAGTCATGGTTTTGTGAAAAGGAATTTGTAGTTTTGGTAATCTTTATTATTTAAAAAAATATGTTATAGTACATTAAAAAATACTGTTGACTACTGTATCCCCAGTGTCCAAAGACTGTGATACATGATTCAATAATTAAATGTTGAATGAATCAAAGAATAAAAAGATATTTAAAAATGATCCATAGTCTACCAGAAAGGTATCCCTGGTCAATATACTTTTATATGTAAATGGTAATAAAAATGACATAACAGTGGAAAAAATGAAATGCAGAAAAAGTCTTTTCCTGTCTTTTGACCAATATTCTTTTATCTAAAGGTACTCACTAAGAGTTTATTTATACAAAAATGTAGATTTACTCAGTGCCTTATTGATGCATTTTTTCTTTTGTTGTTGTAAACAAGGCTTTGATGACTATTTTTAGATTGGAATTCTGACTACTGGGATATGCATAGGGTTAATTTTTAGTAGATGAATTAGTAGATCATATGACATAAACGTTTAAAATTTGATAGTTATTGCCAAACTGCTTGCTAGAAGGGCATTCCAATGGTATATGAGAATGCTGAGTTGTCAGTATCGTCTGTGGAGTCATCAGGGTTTTCCAATTTAAAACATCCTGTGGTGTTTTAATTGGGATTATATAAAATAGTTGAGTAAATTATAGAGAACTCATAATCTCACAATACTGAGCATTTCTATCCAAGAGCATGAAATATCTTTAATTTTTTTTCTTCATTTCCTCCAGTTGATTTTTATAGTAGTTTTCTTATGGGACCAGCACCTTTCTTAAATATATTTCTATCTGTTTATTGCTATCATAAAGGATTCTTTTTCTTTTCATATATTTTCTGACAAATTCTTTGCATATTTGATGTTATTGATTTTTTATATATTAATTTTGTAATCAATTGCTTTACTGAATTCTTTTTATTTCCTATATAGTTGATTCTCTCAGTTTTCTACATATGTAATCCTACCACCATTAAACAATGATTATTTTCCCCAATATTTTTAATCTAATTTTCTTTGATAACTTAATTGGATAGGACTTTGAGAACAAGGTTATAATAATATTTAAAATAATGATCATTCTTGCCTTGGCTTTAACTTTTTATTCCGTACATATTGCTTGAGTCAGTACAAAAGCTGTGCATTGCTTTTACATTTAAAAAATACTTAAAATTTAAGAAAACATTTTCTTGTCTCCAAAATTATATCTTTGACTAAGCCTAAGAAATCATAGCTTTCATGCTTTCCAACCAAACATTGTAACACTGAGTAAATATCATAAATAGCATTCTGAAAACCATTCCAGTCTTTGCTTTTTTTGTTGTTGTTGTTACCACCAAATCCTGACACTAGCAATGGACATTATAGTAAAGATTAAAAAAGGTAATCACCTCCTGGGGAACAGGATATAATTAAAATAGTATATTGTTGTTAACATACCTACTGTCAGTGTAAGTACTGCAAGAAGCGGAAGTTACTGCCATGGTTCAGAACTGATCAAAGATGGGCATTAAGTGGATGGCCATTAGCAAAAGATGAGTAAAGGGGTAGAAAAATGGAGAGCGCTTAGCTCCGGTGTTCATGCGTTCTGTAAAATAGTTGCCCAGGTTTGTTTCAGTATGTTGGGTGCTAAAATCAGAGCCGTTACCAAACCTGCATCCCAGAGAGAAAATGGGCCTAAAGAGTGTAAGTAATTCCATCATGGAGAAAAACATTCTAAACCTCTGGATTGGAAAGTTGATTTAGTTTATTACTTTGACTATCAAACATTTTAGTTTAAGAAATATTTCATTTGAGGTAAAAAACACATATTCCTCTTATACTTAGTCGTTCACAGTGGCACTCAGTCTTCCAAAATATTCAAACGCTTTTAATCCATCTTTTCTTCCATTACCTGACCACTTTATTTTGCCCTGCAATATAATGGAAGATGTAGGGAAAACCTGAGAATCAGGTTTGGCTCATAAGGTGTTTTAGACAGAATGGAATAATATTCCTTAGGAATTTATCCTTACAGAATTGTACAATTACTTAAAGATAGTAAGATACAATGTTTAGATACCAAATCATATTTTGCAGGACTATTTTCAAGAAGTGATGTTTTTGATTTTGTTCTTCAGGATAAAGTAACAAACCAGGCTTTATCGGATAAACTTAAATAAAGCCTGCTAACTACATTCTGCTATAAACAGATTATTATGTCTCTAATTTATTCTTGAGCTGTAGGTGTGCAGAAAAATAATTAGTAATAATTATATTGGAGAATTCTTTATCCATTTTCGTTAGAAACTAATTTATCTCTCCAAGTACCTCTTAATTGTGTTTTGAATACAAAACTGTTTCAGTTTATTACCTAGGACTTCATTCAAGAGTAAAGGAATAGAAGACTGCCATCAAAATTCTTCACTGTGAATTTCAGGTGTGTCCATGAAGGAGTCCTGTCCATCCTCACCTGGAACTCATAGGTCCTTTAGGACTACTTGGCATCTCATTGGTGCTTCCTGCTGAAACTCTTCTGCTTTCAGACCTACCACAACCAGCTGTGTGAGTGCTGGCCGTCGAGCTGATTTTTCCTGGGCTCCTCTACCTCTAATCAGGCACTGTTTGCACTCTGCACGGTGATCACTATGCTGTTGCTGACTTATTTGGAGACCACAATGCACCAAAGCCACCTTGCTTTCCATGCAGAGGTTGGGAAAATGCTCCTTTCCAACCTTTCCCTTCTTTCAGTTCAACTTTGTTACTAATACCAAGCAGAGCTCTTTGTTCCCTGTATTTGTTTCAAGTTGCTGCTGTAACAAACTTAGTGCCTTTATAACAACACAAATTTATTTTCTTCTAGGTTTGTAAATTAGAAGTCTGACCCAGGTCTCCCTGAGCTCAAGCCACGGTGTTGTCAGGGCCATGTTCTATTCTCAAGACTAGGGAAGCAACTGTTTCCTTGCATTTTCTGGCATCTAGAGGTTGCCCACATTCCTTGACATGTGACCCCCTTCCTCCATCTCCAAAGGCAGCAACATTGCATCTTCGATCATTTTTCCATAGTCACATCCCTCTCTGACCACACAAGGAAGTATTCTTTACTTCTAAGAATGCACGTGTTTAGATTGGGCCCACCTGGATGATCCAGGCTAACCTCTCTATTTCATGGTCCTTAATCTTAATCATATCTGTGAAGTCTCTTTTGCCATGTTCACAGATTCCAAGGATTAGGACAGGGACATTGTTGCGGGCCCATTATTCTAACTGCATTCCCCAATAGCACGCAGAGCTTTTGGTATAAACAACTATTTTCATTGTGTTTTTTCAAGTTTCACTGGCCTTTGTAAGATTCAGGTATTAATCCATTTATTATACTCGAGGATGGAATCTGTGAGACTGATTTTCTGTGCTCTCATAATTCTCGAGTACAGTTCTAGTCATTGCCTATTTATTTACACAAAGATCCAGTTCTTGCCCCATTATGTTTTCTGTCTTGTCTGTATTTGCTGTATGTTGCCTCTGTGTTGGGCTTCCAGGTATGTTTGGCCTGTAGGAAGCACTGGTGGAATATTAGAGGGTTTCAGGAGTAAAGAAGCTGGGATATTTCTAAAGTTCTTCTGCCTCAGGCAGCAGTTTCTGGAAGTGGCTGAGTCTTTAGGGTAGCAAGTTCTTTCTGAACAGCTCGCCCTTTGTAAACCCAGTCCCTACCAGGTAAACCCTGCTGTGGTTCTAGCTCTCCCCATGTGTCCCAAGCTTCTGATTTCCAGTAGTACCACTTCTCTTTTGTGTTCCTGCAGTCCTAGAGGTGTTGGTGGTTTTCTGCTGTTTCTAACTATTCATTTACTCCGCCAGCCCTGCTTCGCTTCTCATCTTTCTCATCATCTATATAACCCCTTCCCAACATTAAGTTCCCTATGTTTAAAACACTGAGAGTGTTTCCTGTTTCCTCACTGACCTGTGACTGATACATAAAAGTGTACCCTCCTCTATGGACATTCAACCCAAACCCTCATACAACCAGCCAATCAGATATGCTCAGTCTGAATCCCAGGGCTGAGTATGGGTTCACCTCAGTGTCAGCCTCTGCTATGTGCAAACATAATTAGTAATTGAAAAGTTCTTGGTGCTTAATCTAGTGGAGCCTCTTACATGGATTGGTTGAGTATTAGCAGAGAGATGCTAGAATCAATATGTTCTGAAAAGGATAAACTGCAGTTTTAATTCTGTGTCCGTATAGCTGGGTGGGAAAACAAAACAAAACAAAATGTTATCAACTGGTCTACACAGAAGCTGGAACTTCTGAAGAAAAATGGCCTGTGAGAAATTCCTGGTGCTAAGGAACTTTAATAGGAACAAGGATACCTGATACTGAATTTGAAGTTAATTGTTGTTATGCGATGAACTATGTCTCAGTTGAAGCCCTAACTCAGAATGTGCCTATATTTGGAGATGGGGCCTTGAAAGAGGTAATTAAGTTAAAATGAGACCATTAGGCTGGGCCCTAATCTCATGTGACTGGTGTCCTTATAAGAAGAGGAAGTTTGGACACACAAAGTGACTTCAAGGATATATGTGCACAGAGAAAAGGCCTTGTGAGGACACAGTGAGAATGTGGCCATGTGCAAGCCAAGGAGAGAGGCCTCAGGAGAAACCATACCTGCTGACACCTTGATCTCAGACTTCTAGGCTCCAGAGCTGTGAGGAAATAAATTCCTGTATAAGCCTTCCAGTCTGTGGTATTTTGCTACAGCGGCCCTAGCAAACTAATGCACTTGCATTTTGTGTTGTAAATCTCTTCCATTGCTACAAATGTCAATATACTCTGTTGCATTCACAAAAGTCTCAGGTGAGGTATATTTTTTGAGGGGAAGATGGTATCACAGAAGGATTAAAGGAAGAGATCTATGGTTTATGTCTAGATTAGTGAGTTCTGGAGCGAGGACAGCTGAAAGGAGACATTGAGATGGAGAGTTCCAGAAGAGCAGCACCGTGAGTACACTGATGCCCAGGGAAACGTATCCCCGTCTTCATGTGACCTCAACGCCCTCACCCCCAAATACACACCTCACCCCCACCCTGTGAGAAATGCTGGAGTTGCAGGAAGAGACATTAGGCGTTTCACAAGCACAAGATGGTGTGCCCTAATCTACAGAGCCAAATTTGGTGTAAATCTTAAAGGATATTAGGCATGCTTATTTTTCTGCTGTGGTTATTGATGGAAATAGAAACTGCTGAATGGAGGAGCTGTGGAAACAGCTGAAGGAAGATGGAGCACTTGAGATCCAAGATGCATAAAATGGCAGTTGTCATGTGATTAATGAATCGCATTGCTCACTGTTAAGTAGAGCAAATGTATGACGGAGGAGGAAAGGCTGCCTGTACAACCGCACTTAGGCTCTGTCCTGTCCAGGCCTATGTGGGCTAGTAGTCCAGGGGTGCCCTGAGTCAGAGGGGAGTGGTGCCCACAGGGGCACTGGGAGTGGAGGGCGGACCAGCATGGCTGGAGTCCTACCTGAATGGTTTCCTGCACACTTAGGATGGCAGCTCTGGCAGGTCACAGTTCCATAGCCAGGGAAAAAGAAACTTTCATTTGACCAGGATACATGTGATCTCATGTCACTCAAATGCATGAACACCTGCAAACAAACTGTGCACTCATTCTTAGTTATCTTTTCTCGTGTTGTTCCTTCCACATGAGATACTCTTCATTCCTCACTATGCATGTTCAAAAGCTAAAAATCTTTGAAGCATTAGGTAAAGTGCCACTCCCTCCTTCAGCATGGGTTAAACTAAGTTGGATGACTTACTCTTGCCTCTATATTTCTCTTAACTGGCTTTATAATTCACTTTAGCATAGTTAGTTGAACATTTTACATATCCATTTTTACCACTAAATTGGGAAATGTTATTCCTTTCTTCAACCTTTAACATATTTATGAATATAATAAGTGCTGAATAAATATTTGCTGGGTAAAAATTTGGCTTGGATGTTTCAGTTAGTGATTTTAAGAAAATAAGAATCTAAAAATCGAAAATGTTTCAATCCAAGGTAAAGATTCCATTGTGATTCTTTCCCACTTAAGTATTAGTATCCAAGTCTGTAAGGATAGTTTCTCACCTTTGCACTTGAACTACTCTGTCATTTCATTGTCGTATGTTAGGTTACAGAGAACAAAATGGCCCTGAGAGTCGGAAATTTGCCCCAGATTAGATAGTACTTTAAGGTGATAGCCCAATAGTGCTTCTAATTTTTGCTTAGACACTAACATCTGCTACTTCCCTATGAGAAATGCCAACATACATTTGTCAGTAACATCTCTTTGGTGCAGTAAGGTCCAATGCAACAATTGAATTGGTGCTTTCTTGACACCTACTCTTTATCCAGATCTAAGGGGGATAGAAACAATTAAAAAACATGATATGGTCATCCCCAATAAGCTTTGTGTGTGTGTGTCTATGTGTCTTACACATATTTTATTTTTATTATTTTTAAATTTTATTTTATATATTTTTTTATACAGCAGGTTCTTATTAGTCATCAATTTTATACACATCAGTGTATACATGTCAATCCCAGTTGCCTGATTCATCACACCTCCATCACCCCCACCCCCTCCGTTTCTTCCCTACATCTGTGTCTCAACTTCTGCCCTGCAAACCGGTTCATCTGTACCACTTTTCTAGATTCCGCATACATGTGTTAATATACGATATTTGTTTTTCTGACTTACTTCACTCTGTATGACAGTCTCTATACATCCACGTCTCAACAAATGGCCCAATTTCGTTCCTTTTTATGGATGAGTAATATTCCATTGTCTGTATGTACCACATCTTCTTTATCCACCTGTCTGTCGATGGGCATTTAGGTTGCTTCCATGTCCTGGCTATTGTAAATAGTGCTGCAATGAACACTGGGGTGCATGCCATGTCCTGGCTATCGTAAACAGTGCTGTAATGAACATTGGGGTGCATGTATCTTTTCAATTTATGGTTTTCTCTGGATATATGCCCAGGAGTGGGATTGCTGGATCATATTATAGCTCTGTTTTTAGTTTTTTAAGGAACCTCCATAGTGTTCTCCTTAGTGGCTGTATCAATTTACAATCCCACCAACAGTGCAAAAGGGTTCCGTTTTCTCCACACCCTCTCCAGCATTTGTTGTTTGTAGATTTTTTTATGATGGCCATTCTGACTGGTGTGAGGTGATACCTCGTTGTAGTTTTCATTTGCATTTCTCTAATAATTAGTGATGTTGAAGCAGCTTTTCATGTGCTTCTTGGCCATCTGTCTGTCTTTGGAGAAATGTCTATTTAGGTCTTCTGCCCATTTTTGGATTGAGTTGTTTTTTAATATTGAGCTTCATGAGCTCCTTATATATTTTGGAGATTAATCCTTTGTCCGTTGATTCGTTTGCAAATATTTTCTCCCATTCTGAGGGTTGTCTTTTCGTCTTGTTTATGGTTTCCTTTGCTGTGCGAAAGCTTTTAAGTTTCATTAGGTCCCATTTGTTTATTTTTGTTTTTATTTCCATTACTCTAGGAGGTGGATCAAAAAAGATCTTGCTGTGATTTATGTCAAAGAGTGTTCTTCCTGTGTTTTCCTTAAGAGTTTTATAATGTCCAGTCTTCCATGTAGGTCTCTACTCCATTTTGAGTTTATTTTTGTGTAAGGTGTTAGGGAGAGTTCTAATCTCATTCTTTTACATGTAGCTGTCCAGTTTCCCCAGCACCACTTACTGATGAGACCATCTTTTCTCCATTGTATATCCTTGCCTACCTTGTCATAGATAAGTTGACCATAGGTGCGTGGGTTTATCTCCAGGCTTTCTATCTTGTTCCATGGATCTATGTTTCTCTTTTTGTGCCAGTACCATATTCTCTTGATTACTATAGCTTTGTAGTATAGTCTGAAGTCAGGGAGTCTTATTTCTCCAGCTCCGTGTTTTTCCCTCAAAACTGCTTTAGCTATTCGGGGTCTTTTATGTCTCCATACAGATTTTAAGATTTTTTGTTCTAGTTCTGTAAAAAATGCCACTGGTAATTTGATAGGGATTGCATTGAATCTGTAGATTGCTTTGGGTAGTATAGTCATTTTCACAATATTGATTCTTCCA
>NC_041214.2:103789092-103789606 GCF_002837175.3 Physeter macrocephalus | reverse complement strand
TCATATATGGCCTTTATTATGTTGAGGTAGGTTCCCTCTATGCCCACTTTCTGGAGAGTTTTCATCATAAATTGGTGTTGAATTTTGTCAAAAGTTTTTTCTGCATCTATTGAGATGATCATATGGTTTTTATCCTTCAATTTGTTAATATGGTGTATCACATTGATTTGAGTATATTGAAGAATCCTTGCCTCCCTGGATTAAGTCCCACTTGATCATGGTGTATGATCCTTTTACTGTGTTGTTGGATTCTGTTTGCTAGTATTTTGTTGAGCAATTTTGTGTCTATATTCATCAGTGATATTGGTCTGTAATTTTATTTTTTGTAGTATCTTTGTCTGGTTTTGGTATCAGGGTGATGATGGCCTCATAGAATGAGTTTGGGAGTGTTCCTTCCTCTGCAATTTTTTGGAAGAGTTTGAGAAGGATGGGTGTTAGCTCTTCTCTAAATGTTTGACAGAATTCACCTGTGAAGCCATCTGGTCCTGGACTTTTGTTTGTTGGAAGATTTTTA
>NC_041214.2:103788526-103788818 GCF_002837175.3 Physeter macrocephalus | reverse complement strand
GCATGCTCAGCGGCCATGGCTCACGGGCCCAGCCGCTCCGCGGCATGTGGGATCTTCCCAGACCAGGGCATGAACCCGTGTCCCCTGCATCGGCAGGCAGATTCTCAACCACTGCACCACCAGGGAAGCCCTAGGTTGTGCATTTTATTGGCATAGAATTGCTTGTAGTAGTCTCTTAGGATGCTTTTGTATTTCTGTTGTGTCTGTTGTAACTTCTCCTTTTTCATTTCTAATTTTATTGATTTGAGTCCTCTCCCTCTTTTTCTTGATGCATCTGGCTAATGGTTTATCA
>NC_041214.2:103786582-103788204 GCF_002837175.3 Physeter macrocephalus | reverse complement strand
TTTCATTGTCATTTGTCTCTAGGTGTTTTTTGATTTCCTCTTTGATTTGTTCAGTGATCTCTTGGTTATTTAGTAACATATTGTTTAGCATCCATGTGTTTGTGTTTTTTACGTTTTCTTTCCCTCTAAATGTTTTCTAATCTCATAGCGTTGTGGTTAAAAAGATGCTTGATACGATTTCAGTTTTCTTAAATTTACTGAGGCTTCATTTGTGACCCAAGATATAATCTGTCCTGGAGAATGTTCCATGTGCACTTGAGAAGAAAGTGTAATCTGCTGTTTTTGGATGGAATGTCCTGTAAATATCAAGTAAGTCTATCTGGTCTTTTGTGTCATTTAAAGCTTCTGTTTCCTTATTTATTTTCATTTTGGATGATCTGTCCATTGGTGTAAGTGAGGTGTTAAAGGCCCCCATTATTATTGTGTTAGTGTCGATGTTCTTTTTTTATAGCTGTTAGCAGTTGTCTTATGTATTGAGGTGCTCCTATGTTGGGTTCATATATATTTATAATTGTTATATCTTCTTCTTGGATTGATCCCTTGATCGTTGTGTAGTGTCCTTACTTGTCTCTTGTAACGTTCTTTATTTTAAAGTCTATTTTATCTGATATGAGTAGTGCTACTCCAGCTTTCTTTTGATTTCCATTTGCATGGAATATCTTTTTCCATCCCCTCACTTTCAGTCTGAATGTGTCCCTGGGTCTGAAGTGGGTCTCTTGTAGACAGCATATATACGGGTCTTGTTTTTGTATCCATTCAGTGAGCCTGTGTCTTTTGGTTGGAGCATTTATTCCATTCACATTTAAGGTAATTATCTATACGTATGTTCCTATTACCATTTTCTTAATTGTTTTGGGTTTGTTTTTGTAGGTCCTTTTCTTCTCTTGTGTTTCCCACTTAGAAAAGTTCTTTTAGCATTTGTTGTAGAGCTGATTTGGTGGTGCTGAATTCTCATACCTTTTGCTTATCTGTAAAGCTTTTGATTTCTCTGTCGAATCTGAATGAGATCCTTGCTGGGTAGAGTAATCTTGGTTGTAGGTTCTTCCCTTTCATCACTTTAAGTATATCATGCCCCTCCCTTCTGGCTTGTAGAGTTTCTGCTGAGAAGTCACCTGTTAACCTTGTGGGAGTTCCCTTGTATGTTATTTTTCATTTTTCTCTTGCTTCTTTCAATAACTTTTCTTTGTCTTTAATTTTTGCCAATTTGATTACTGTGTGTCTTAGCGTGTTTCTCCTTGGGTTTATCCTGTAATGGACTCGCTGTGCTTCCTGGACTTGGGTGGCTGTTTGCTTTCCCATGTTAGGGAAGTTTTCGACTATAATCTCTTCAGATATTTTCTCTGGTCCTTTCTCTCTTCTTCTCCTTCTGGGACCCCTATAATGCAAATGTTGTTGCGTTTTATGTTGTCCCAGATGTCTCTTAGGCTGTCTTCATTTCTTTTCGTTCTTTTTTCTTTATTCTGTTCCGCAGCAGTGAATTCCACCATTCTGTCTTCCAGGTCACTTATGTGTTCTTCTGCCTCGGTTATTCTGCTATTGATTGCTTCTAGTGTAGTTTTCATTTCAGTTATTGTATTGTTCATCTCTGTTTGTTTGTTATTTAATTCTTCTAGGTCTTTGTT